>NC_060184.1:39368528-39506028 GCF_021184085.1 Oncorhynchus gorbuscha | reverse complement strand
CTACAGCGCAACCGGCTACCCTCTGTAAAGTTGTGTGTTTGTGTGTGTGTGTTCCTACAGGTCAGATCTCAGTGGAGGGCTTCGCCAAGTATCTGAGTAGTGAAGAGAACAGCATCATCCCACCAGAGAAGCTGGACCAGAGTGAAGACATGACCTTACCACTGTCTCATTACTTCATCAACTCCTCCCACAATACCTACCTCACAGGTGGGGCGCCTATTTGGAAACTTTTACTCCAGGTTCTTTATTCAAATACTCTGATTGCTACTAACACCGGGGCTTGAAGGACGTTTTACCTTCCTGTTTCACCTTCCTCTACTGTAAGCCTGTCATCCAACATCAGCCAATAGGGGGCCTTCTCCTCCTGTGTACCTCAGGTGCTTATCCAATCAGCGCTCTCTATGAGGCTGACTTCATTCTTATTCATGAGTTCAACATTTCTTCAGACTGGCATGTGGCAGCAATAAGAATAGAAAACCAAAACTACCAAAGGCCATTCTAGCTACAAAATATGTTATTATTCATATATTGAAATGTATTCCGGGGAGATGGATTGCGCATGAAAGTCTCTCAAATCCATTTTTCCCGGCAGAGGAACATTTGATTTCTTTAATAGGCTAATGTCAAAGACTGAAAAGGGAGAAAATAAATTGAGGTAGATACGCAACGTGTCCTTACATCCCTTGTCAGGTCTTCTTATTCTCATTCTCCCATTGACACGTTGTCTCATTGTATTACACATGAATTAACTAGGCCACGATGAGAAATCATTTCTGGAAGTTACAGAGGAACTTTACAGGGACCTTGGCTTGCCGTGTTGGGGAAGATACTATGAGAATATAGTTCACCAAGCTACCAATGACTTCACACTGGAAGACGTTAAGCTACACTACAGCTACCCTTGAGAAAGATATTGTTTACTTATCTGAAGTTACTTTGAGAAATACATTTTTCATGTGTAAACCCGAAATGTCATAAGCTACAAATTGCAAGAACAAATCACTTGGGGGTGGGGGGGGGGGGTCTTACTGTATTTTAACTTGGCCTATACTGTGTGCGTAATTTAGCTGTGTGCGTAATTTAACATAAAAACAATGTTTAAAGTGAGAATTGGGCAGGTCTGATGCCGAAAAATAAAGGAAATGATTGCCTACTTATAAATGGTAGCTAGCTACACCGCTACATGTCCAAAAAGTTATTAACTACTCAAAACACTACCAAGATTTGAATTGAATCCAACTGAATCCAGCAACAAGTTGCTGCAAAATGTAGATAGATTACTAGTTGAACAGCATGTAGCTCACTACTCCCCAACACTGTTTGCTTGTTCCATGGCAGAGGAAGACAAGGATATTTCCAATAAGTCATTACTGATTCTTTTCTTGTGGCCAGGGTATTATTATTCCTTCACATTGATCCGCCTGTAATCTCCTTCTTATTAGAACTGTGTGTTTCATGCCGTGCTGAAGGCAGAAACTAATTTAGAAGTTAACTTTCCTCTAATGGCGGATGCAGTAATCACCAGGAAGTTGTGTTGTGTTTGTGTGTCCATTCACGCTCCTTAGGAAGAGATCACATTGCATTTGTAGAGGAGCTCAGGGGCGCATCCTGAAGTGCGACACGCAGACACACATACCCACATCCACTCAGACACAGATGTGCCTGCGTCTCGCGTTGACACTGTTGTCTCCGCGCCGGCGGTAATGCGATGCTAATGTCGAGATAATTGCTTTGTTAATGGAGAAAGTGGGGATGAGATCTGCTTGTGTGCTGCGCCGCTGTGTGGAATGCGGTGCTGCTCGTATCCATTTCCCCAATCTAATGGCTAATGTGCTTAATGAGAGCTTGAGATGTGTGGGAATGTCTCGTGTTGACACACAGTAGGACTCCTGGACCTCAGAAGGAAATGATGTGGTTATTAACTGTTGAAAGAGCAATGTGTGTGTGTGTGTGTGTGTGTGTGTGTGTGTGTGTGTGTGTGTGTGTGTGTGTGTGTGTGTGTGTGTGTGTGTGTGTGTGTGTGTGTGTGTGTGTGTGTGTGTGTGTGTGTGTGTGTGTGTGTGTGTGTGTGTGTGTGTGTGTGTGTAGCGGGCCAGCTGGCAGGTAACTCGTCGGTGGAGATGTACCGCCAGGTCCTCCTGTCAGGGTGTCGCTGTATCGAGTTGGACTGCTGGAAGGGACGCACCACCGAAGAAGAACCTGTCATCACACACGGATTCACCATGACAACCGAAATCTCCTTCAAGGTAAACTGTCTGGAACCAGAGCGATAGAGGAGAGAGAGAGAGAGAGAGAGAGAGAGAGAGAGAGAAGGGAGCAAAAGAGAAAAGGAGGGAGAGGGGCGAGGGAGGAAGAGAGGGATGGAAAGAGAAAGAAAGCAACCGATTGTTTGAGTAACAGGGACACAGAGGGAGCGATCTGTGTGGTGTTTAGTATGGCAGAGAGCAACAGGAGAGAGGGGAGGAGAGAATAATTGAAGCACGGAGGGGTGGAGGAGAGAAGCAGAGGGAAGAATGAATAAGCCCAGGGAGAGGAGAGGAGGAAAGGAGGGAGGGAGGGAGCCAGGCCTAGGGTGGAGAAGAGATTGATTGATAGAGGAGAATTTAGTCTTTAATGGGAGAACTAAGTGCAAGAGAAGTTGGATTGAGAGTAAAATAAAAATGTGTAAGTGGACTGGTAGAGGGAACGAGAGACGGAGAGAGAGTAGGGGAAGTGTGTGTGATAGGCACAGAGGTAAAGCTATTAAGTGCATTAAATGCATTAGTGTTTGTAAAATGGTTGTACATTTCACTTAACCACTTCATCTTAACACTCCCTATCAGATGTTCAATGAGTCAACAAGCTCTACACCAGTTGCTCTCCACATCACTGTAAATACTGTATAATATCAATATTGTACTTCAAATATTCCTATATATTTTGGTTTAGCCTGACCAAAGGTCATTTAGTTAAGTGTTGATGACACACATCTATGAAACTAGACTCACCAATTCTGATCAGCGATCACATTCATTGATCTTTGCTCCCATTGGTCATTGACCAGCTCTGACACCCTGTCTGTCTGTTCTGCGTCTACAGGAAGTGATTGAGGCCATAGCAGAGTGTGCCTTCAAGACCTCCCCTTTCCCTGTCATCCTCTCCTTTGAGAACCACGTGGACTCGTAAGTCAACAACTCTCACGGGCTCTGTGTGTTATCCAGAGTTTACCTTTGTTTGATGTCTTTGATGAATGTACACACCACCAACGTTCCCATTTGTTTAACCTCAGTTCACACTGTGATTCTGAACCTCTGTGCGTCTACAGTTATGTTAGTGCCATTTTAACTGCCATGCTAATGCTCGCCGCTCTTATGTCATGCGCTAATTAGCTGTATGCTAATGCTAGCCAGTCGTAGAGTAGGGCATTAGCTAATAGCTACATGGTAATACTAGCTACTCTGAAGCCATTAGCTAGCTACATGCTAATGTACGGAAGGTGGTTTGGTGAGCCACGTTTGCATGGTGAGTAACCCTGCCTGAGACTTGAAGACTTGCGTTAGCTCCCCGGCGCGCGAACACAATCCTGTGGCATGCATGAGACCCAGGTTGGAACTGTAGTTTGGTCACATTGGGGTCGTGCTCCAGATGGGTGTCTGCAAGGAGTAGGTCACAGAGGGATAAAGTGTGACTTAGCCCAGGTCATCTGTTGAACCACACTCGCACGATGTGTGACCTTGCCTGAGACTTGCGTTAGCTTCCCCCGGACAACCAGGTTCGAATCCCAAACAGTCATAGTAACTATCCACTCCAATAGTCGATGTCGAAATACTAACATTAGGCCACTGTGAGGTGATTGTAAGGGTGTTAACGATGTGTGTGTGTGTGTGTGTGTGTGTGTGTGTGTGTGTGTGTGTGTGTGTGTGTGTGTGTGTGTGTGTGTGTGTGTGTGTGTGTGTGTGTGTGTGTGTGTGTGTGTGTGTGTGTGTGTGTGTGTGTGTGTGTGTGTGTGTGTGTGTGTGTTGCCTCCCAGGCCCAAGCAGCAGGCCAAGATGGCGGAGTACTGCAGATCAATATTTGGAGACATGTTACTGACCGACCCTCTGGAGAAGTACCCTGTAAGTACAGAAGGCACAGTCATGTTCACACACTATACACACGCATTGTCGTAGGCACAGTTCTAGACACCATTATGGCAAGTACCTGTGAGTGTGGAGTGTTCCTCACCATTGAGCAGCCGTCTGAACAGCCTCATGTGGACTAAACCTAGAAGTTTACCCTGCATCTATCCTATCTATCTATCTATCTATCTCTCGCTCTCTCAATTCAATTCAAGGGGCTTTATTGGCATGGGTAACATTGCCATCTCTCGCTACCTACCTACCTACCTACCTACCTACCTACCTACCTACCTACCTACCTACCTACCTACCTACCTGTCTATCTCTCTCTCACCCTTCCATCTCCCTTTATAAGAACATACCCGTTTCACCTGTCTGCAATTACAATCACATTTTTACATTTACATTTAAGTCATTTAGCAGACGCTCTTATCCAGAGCGACTTACAAATTGATGCATTCACCTTATGACATCCAGTGGAACAACCACTTTACAATAGTGCATCTAAATATTTTAAGGGGGGTGAGAAGGATTACTTTATCCTATCCTAGGTATTCCTTAAAGAGGTGGGGTTTCAGGTGTCTCCGGAAGGTGGTGATTGACTCCGCTGTCCTGGCGTCGTGAGGGAGTTTGTTCCACCATTGGGGAGCCAGAGCAGCGAACAGTTTTGACTGAGCTGAGCGGGAACTGTACTTCCTCAGTGGTAGGGAGGCGAGCAGGCCAGAGGTGGATGAACGCAGTGCCCTTATTTGGGTGTAGGGCCTGATCAGAGCCTGGAGGTACTGAGGTGCCGTTCCCCTCACAGCTCCGTAGGCAAGCACCATGGTCTTGTAGCGGATGCGAGCTTCAACTGGAAGCCAGTGGAGAGAGCGGAGGAGCGGGGTGACGTGAGAGAACTTGGGAAGGTTGAACACTAGACGGGCTGCGGCGTTCTGGATGAGTTGTAGGGTTTAATGGCACAGGCAGGGAGCCCAGCCAACAGCGAGTTGCAGTAATCCAGACGGGAGATGACAAGTGCCTGGATTAGGACCTGCGCCGCTTCCTGTGTGAGGCAGGGTCGTACTCTGCGGATGTTGTAGAGCATGAACCTACAGGAACGGGCCACCGCCTTGATGTTAGTTGAGAACGACAGTTTGTTGTCCAGGATCACGCCAAGGTTCTTAGCGCTCTGGGAGGAGGACACAATGGAGTTGTCAACCGTGATGGCGAGATCATGGAACGGGCAGTCCTTCCCCGGGAGGAAGAGCAGCTCCGTCTTGCCGAAGTTCAGCTTGAGGTGGTGATCCGTCATCCACACTGATATGTCTGCCAGACATGCAGAGATGCGATTCGCCACCTGGTCATCAGAAGGGGGAAAGGAGAAGATTAATTGTGTGTCGTCTGCATAGCAATGATAGGAGAGACCATGTGAGGTTATGACAGAGCCAAGTGACTTGGTGTATAGCGAGAATAGGAGAGGGCCTAGAACAGAGCCCTGGGGGACACCAGTGGTGAGAGCGCGTGGTGAGGAGACAGATTCTCGCCACGCCACCTGGTAGGAGCGACCTGTCAGGTAGGACGCAATCCAAGCGTGGGCCGCGCCGGAGATGCCCAACTCGGAGAGGGTGGAGAGGAGGATCTGATGGTTCACAGTATCGAAGGCAGCCGATAGGTCTAGAAGGATGAGAGCAGAGGAGAGAGAGTTAGCTTTAGCGGTGCGGAGCGCCTCCGTGATACAGAGAAGAGCAGTCTCAGTTGAATGACTAGTCTTGAAACCTGACTGATTTGGATCAAGAAGGTCATTCTGAGAGAGATAGCGGGAGAGCTGACCAAGGACGGCACGTTCAAGAGTTTTGGAGAGAAAAGAAAGAAGGGATACTGGTCTGTAGTTGTTGACATCGGAGGGATCGAGTGTAGGTTTTTTCAGAAGGGGTGCAACTCTCGCTCTCTTGAAGACGGAAGGGACGTAGCCAGCGGTCAGGGATAAGTTGATGAGCGAGGTGAGGTAAGGGAGAAGGTCTCCGGAAATGGTCTGGAGAAGAGAGGAGGGGATAGGGTCGAGCGGGCAGGTTGTTGGGCGGCCGGCCGTCACAAGACGCGAGATTTCATCTGGAATCACATGGTTCTCTCCCTCCCTATCAATCAGACCCTTACCCGGCTATCAGAGGCTAAACTGCATATGGGCAGTCTCTCATGGTGGAATGAATGGAGATGGGTTACCGTGCATGTGTGTTGTGTTACGGGGGTAATCCGTATGCTGTATTTGTAGGAAACCCTTTATCTACCCCCCCCCAGTTGCCATGGCTACCAGTGAAAAGCTTGCATTGTCCCTTTGTGGAGGAACTTTTTCTTCCGAGCCCATTCTTATGTAACGACAATCGAACGCACGAACGCACTCACAAGCACAGACGAGGACACAGAGACACCTACAGTTACCATCCGTCCCTTTAATCAGCAGTGAACTGTTAGTCTTCCCTGGTGGAATGAAGAAACCTAACTTTAGTGTGTGTGTGTGTGTGTGTGTGTGTGTGTGTGTGTGTGTGTGTGTGTGTGTGTGTGTGTGTGTGTGTGTGTGTGTGTGTGTGTGTGTGTGTGTGTGTGTGTGTGTGTGTGTGTGTGTGTGTGTGTGTGTGTGTGTGTGTGTGTGTGTGTGTGTGTGTGTGCATAAGCCCTCCCAGTGAATGATTTGTTATCAGAGCAGTACTTTCTGAAAAGAGGTAGAGAGAGAGAGTCGGATATCCACTATCGAGTGAGTGATAAGTGGGCACAAAGAACAAAATGCCAACTTCTCCCACTAGCTTCCGAGGTGCTTCCGTTTAAGGGGGAAATGCTCAACTCGCTTTCGAAGACAAGTGGATATGGCAGATGCTCATATCAAGTGTGATGCTGTTGAACCTTTTACTGCAGGGAGCTAAATCAGGGTCACACAAAGTGTTTCTTGGTAGTCTTAAACACATCTACTTTGAAAACAAAGTATAGACCTCACACACATGGTTGAGGGCTTAAAGAAAGAAGACACATGTACCACGTCAGATATAGAGTTGAAATGTATTCAATTATGAGTTGGCATTCCAATATTACACTTTATATAGATCACAGAAGACTGAGATATTGACATAGAAACACCGGATCGTCTTTGTTAAATCTTTGTGTGTTTCGTATTAATGATGAAATTCTAAAAGGCATTAATAACATTCCATCCATGAGGCCACGAGAGGTTTTGGTCATTGACTGCAAGGAAAGGGCCGCAGCTCAGGAAGTTGTTAAGTGTATGTGCGGGCCCATGTGCACGCCTGCATGCTTGCGTGTGATAACAGAATCCGTCTTCTAGTGCGCCATCATTAATTGGCATCAGCAGTGTGATCCAGCAGAACAGAAATGTATCACATGAATTAACCAGTGTTGTGCTTTCTCAAGCCTGCTCTCTAGAGAGAGAAAGTGTTTGTGGATACACTCCCACTCTCCCCAAAGGAAGCATATTCAGGAGTGTAGAACGATTTGAAGCTGCAAACTAAACGCTTTTGAAGCTGCAAACTAAACGCTTTTGAAGCTGTAAACTAAACACTTTTGAAGCTGTAGACTAAACACTTTTGAAGCTGTAGACTAAACACTTTTGAAGCTGTAGACTAAACGCTTTTGAAGCTGTAAACTAAACACTTTTGAAGCTGTAGACTAAACGCTTTTGAAGCTGCAAACTAAACGCTTTTGAAGCTGTAAACTAAACACTTTTGAAGCTGTAGACTAAACGCTTTTGAAGCTGCAAACTAAATGCTTTTGAAGCTGCAAACTAAACACTTTTGAAGCTGTAGACTAAATGCTTTTGAAGCTGCAAACTAAATGCTTTTGAAGCTGCAAACTAAACGCTTTTGAAGCTGTAAACTAAATGCTTTTGAAGCTGTAAACTAAACACTTGAAGCTGTAAACTAAACGCTTTTGAAGCTGTAAACTAAACGCTTTTGAAGCTGTAAACTAAACACTTCTGAAGCGGTAAACTAAACACTTTTGAAGCTGTAAACTAAACACTTTTGAAGCTGTAAAATAAACGCTTTTGAAGCTGTAAACTAAACACTTTTGAAGCTGTAAACTAAATGTTTTTGAAGCTGTAAACTAAACACTTTTGAAGCTGTAGACTAAACACTTTTGAAGCTGTAGACTAAACGCTTTTGAAGCTGCAAACTAAACGCTTTTGAAGCTGTAAACTAAACGCTTTTGAAGCTGTAAACTAAACACTTCAGAAGCTGTAAACTAAACAATTTTGAAGCTGTAAACTAAATGCTTTTGAAGCTGTAAACTAAACACTTTTGAAGCTGTAGACTAAACGCTTTTGAAGCTGTAAACTAAACACTTTTGAAGCTGTAGACTAAACGCTTTTGAAGCTGCAAACTAAACGCTTTTGAAGCTGTAAACTAAACACTTTTGAAGCTGTAGACTAAACGCTTTTGAAGCTGCAAACTAAATGCTTTTGAAGCTGCAAACTAAACACTTTTGAAGCTGTAGACTAAATGCTTTTGAAGCTGCAAACTAAATGCTTTTGAAGCTGCAAACTAAACGCTTTTGAAGCTGTAAACTAAACGCTTTTGAAGCTGTAAACTAAACACTTGAAGCCGTAAACTAAACGCTTTTGAAGCTGTAAACTAAACGCTTTTGAAGCTGTAAACTAAACACTTCTGAAGCTGTAAACTAAACACTTTTGAAGCTGTAAACTAAACACTTTTGAAGCTGTAAAATAAACGCTTTTGAAGCTGTAAACTAAACACTTTTGAAGCTGTAAACTAAATGGTTTTGAAGCTGTAAACTAAACACTTTTGAAGCTGTAGACTAAACACTTTTGAAGCTGTAGACTAAACGCTTTTGAAGCTGCAAACTAAACGCTTTTGAAGCTGTAAACTAAACGCTTTTGAAGCTGTAAACTAAACACTTCAGAAGCTGTAAACTAAACACTTTTGAAGCTGTAAACTAAATGCTTTTGAAGCTGTAAACTAAACACTTTTGAAGCTGTAAACTAAACGCTTTTGAAGCTGTAAACTAAACACTTTTGAAGCTGTAAACTAAATGTTTTTGAAGCTGTAAACTAAACACTTTTGAAGCTGTAGACTAAACGCTTTTGAAGCTGCAAACTAAACGCTTTTGAAGCTGTAAACTAAGCGCTTTTGAAGCTGTAAACTAAACGCTTTTGAAGCTGTAAACTAAACACTTCAGAAGCTGTAAACTAAACACTTTTGAAGCTGTAAAATAAACACTTTTGAAGCTGTAAACTAAACACTTTTGAAGCTGTAAACTAAACACTTTTGAAGCTGTAAACTAAACACTTTTGAAGCTGTAAACTAAACACACTGCCAAACCAACTTGTAATGTCCTTTTTTTCATTCAGTTCACTAAGCCTTTCACACTATGACCAGCAACTTCTCATCGTCACAACACTAAATTTGTTTTGATACCCTTGCCGACCACACACACCCACCAACATCATCATCAGTAGGACCTTTGCTTGCGTGTTATTTTCACGTAAAGAGTAACTCCTCCTCTCTCCCTCTCTCGCTCCCTCTCTCTCTCAATCTCTCGCGCCCTCTCTCTCCCTTCACCCCTCTCTCGTTGTCTCTAGTTGGAACCAGGTGTGCACCTGCCCAGTCCTATGGATCTGACGGGAAAGATTCTGGTGAAGAACAAGAAGAAACACATCAAGACATCGAGCACCAAGAAGAAACTGTCAGAGCAGGCCTCCAACACGTACAGCGACTCATCCAGTGTGCATGAGCCTTCTTCTCCCAGCACAGGTATGGGACACACACACAGCAGCAGCTGCAGAAAAACACGTCTCTTGTCGGCCGTTCACACACAGAGGGTGGTTATTTGGTTTATAATTAAGTGAAACGCTGCGAGTCAGCAGAAGTGCCGGTGGGAGAATTGCTTGCCAATCATAAATCCTACATCTTGTAGTAAGAGATGGCTGTAGTTGCTCATCCATCGCTTTCATGGCCCTCTCCATCAGTGAGCTGTGTTATTGACTATTTCATATACTCATACACTCCCAGTCCCACCCCAGGCACACACACTCACTGGTGGGGCCAAAACTCTAGCTCTGGTGCACATGCATGTATATCAACCTAGGCCAGCCTGCCTGCTTGCTTTCATGTGTGTGAGTGTGTGCTGGCTTCCGTGTATTTTTTGTGTGTGCGCGTGTGCGTGTGTGTGTGTATGTATGTATGTGTGTGTGTGTGTCAGGGTTAGTTTTATAACTACCCAGTAGACAGCCCTGCTGTACCAGGGCCAGGCAAGCGGGCAGGATCGATGCTCTTAGCATTCCCCTTCACACAGAATCACCCGGCATCCATCAACAGCAGCCTACTGGGGCTTCCAGCCACGCGCCACACTCATACACTAGTACACACTGCCCCCTGCTGGTAGGCTCACAGACACACACTATGTCCCACACTACTGCAGTCCATGCTGATTTCTGAAGGATTTCACAGACAAATCAAATCACATTTTATTCGACACATGCAGGTGTAACTAACAGTGAATTCTTACAGGCCCTTTCCAACAATGCAAAGAGAAATAATAGAAAAGTAATAACACATAATAAATATAATAATAAAAGTAATAATAAATACAGAATTAGTAGCGATAACTTGGCTATATACACGGGGTACCAGCATCAAGTCGATGTGCAGGAGTACGAGGTAATTGAGATAGATATGTAGGGATAAAACGATTAGACAACAGGATCGATAAGAAACAGCAGCAGCGTATGTGATTAGGCAATTTAACTAACTATTTAGCAGTCTATTTAGCAGTCTATTTAGCAGTCTCCCACGAAGGTTCACTTGGGTTGAGATCTGGCTACTGAGACACACACAGCCTTTAAGCCATATGCTCCTCCGAGACCCCTCTTTCAAAGTCATGGAGATCTCTTCTTCTAGACATGGTAGCCAGAATAATGGGCAACTGGGCATTTTTATACATGACCCTAAGCATGATGGGATATTAACCACTCAATTAACTCAGGAACCAGACCTGTTTGGAAGCGCCTGCTTTCAATATCCTCATTTACTCAAGTGTTTCCTTTATTTTGTCAGTTACCTGTATATCCCGTGGGAGCTGGTGGAGGGAGAAATCCTTGGGACGGCGTCATTGTGATGGCTGGAATGGAAATAGTTTCCATGTGTTTGATACACTTCCATTCATTACAGTTCGGCCATTACACTGAGCCCATCCTCCGATTTCAGGAGACACCAGCCTGCACTGTGTATATCACATATTGGTTACTCCTTATTTGTTGTCCACCAGGGTCGGCCAACCAGGAGATGACCGAGTCCTCCCAGCCTCTAGAGGTCGCTGAGCTCAGCCTCCGACCACAGGGCAGGAAGTCCATTGGTGAGTCATGCCCATGGTCACACCATCAGATAGATACCCCTCAGTTACCTGGTCCTAAAACAACTCTTAGTAGCCTTAGTTCTATAACCTATTCCAGGGTTTCCCAAAATCGGTCCTCAGGTGCCCCTGTGGTGCACGTTTTGGGTTTTGACCTACTGCTACACAGCTCATTCAAATGATCAATTAATCATCAAGCTTTGATGATTTTAATCAGTTGTGTAGTGCCAGGGCAAAAAACTAAACATGCACCCCATGGGGTCCCCAGGACAGAGTTTGGGGAACGCTGACCTAGTCACTTCCTCAGTTTCTTCCTGTCCCTATTCCCTTTCCCTAGCTCCTTCCCTTAATTCATTTTCCTATCCTATCTAGGGTTGCATGCTGGGAACTTTCAATAAATTCCCTGATTTTCCACAAAATCCAACCGGGATTTCAGGAAAACCAGGGAATTTATTGAAAGTTTCCAGAATTTTACAACCCTGTCCCAAGCTCCCGTCCCCCTTTTCCTTTCCCTAACGTACCCATGGTGCAAGCTGCCGTAAACCCACAAAAAGGCTGGGTGGATCTGTCCCCATATTGCTTACACCTTCATTCACCCCGTTCAGAACTCCAAACCCTGGCGGTTGCTTTCTGACAATACAGCCTTCAGAAATCACTAGCATGTAGCCAGAGAAGCTAACTTAAACCTGCCCTTGTCTTTCAGGTGAAGTTGAGGCAGAGAGTGACGATGATGATGATGACGATGATGAATGCAAGAAGGGGTCCATGGATGAGGTAAGTAGCCCATCTTCCTTCTTTCTCCAGCAGCCTCGGGTGTCTCCTGTTTAATGTGTGCTGAGGCTGCCCCCTAGTGGAGATTCACAGAAAGACACTTTTACTCTTGAGCTATGTCCCGACCGTCAAACAAGGAGAGTAAAGGAGGAGAGACAAGAGGAGGCTGTTCTCTCTCTAACCGTGTGTCGTGTGATCCTCCTTCAGGGTACAGCGGGCAGCGAGGCGTTTGCCACAGAGGAGATGTCCAACCTGGTCAGTTATGTCCAGCCAGTCAAATTTAACTCTTTCGAGGCCTCCAAAAGTAAGCCTTTCACTCCTGATCACAACTCAACACCTATTTAGACCAGACCTGTTCCAAAGAACAACACCATACACACTCATTTGAATATTCCATGTGATTGTGAACCACAGGTTTTTGGCACTGTGAATACACTATCTCAAGTTAGTTGTTCTGTTACAGATTCACTCTTTCAAATGTTGCTGCATGTTTTTTTTTTTAAAACAACAACTAGTAGAATCAATTCCGTAAGTTATGCCATTTTCAACATGAATTTGCCGATCAATCCATTTCCAGAGATCAATCGGAGCTACCAGATGTCATCGTTCGTGGAGACCAAAGCCTTGGAGCAACTCACCAAGTCACCTGTGGAGTTTGTCGAGTATCCTTCCCACTCTGTGTGGATGATTGACGTAAAATGTCTGTTCAAATCTTTTCCATTTTTTGAAACTCTCCCGAGTGAAGAAGTACCTCAACAACAATGTGAACTTGTAAATCACCTTCCCTGGTGAAGTAAAAGTAGGGAGACTGGGGATCAAAGTAACACTTATAGGCGTATGCTCACTACGAAAATATTATTTGAGATAGATTAATCATATTTCTATACAAAACAAATGTGTCAATAAATGAAAAACGAATTGATGGATTTTGAAAAAAACTTC
Source organism: Oncorhynchus gorbuscha (assembly GCF_021184085.1). Taxonomy (NCBI): domain Eukaryota; kingdom Metazoa; phylum Chordata; class Actinopteri; order Salmoniformes; family Salmonidae; genus Oncorhynchus; species Oncorhynchus gorbuscha. Next base: position 39,492,868 of record NC_060184.1, on the reverse strand, counting down.
TTAGGCTCGTAGTAATACTAACCAAGCATTAGCACGTAACAGTTATTTCTAATTTGAGTTGAGTTATTAAGCTGTTACATCAGACCCCGTGTCACTTTGTTCCCCGGTCTCCCCTATCCGTGTAAGTGCTAGATATCTCAGTGCAGAAGGTAAAACCCCTCTCCAGATGTCCCCTCCTTAACGGAGCGTGTTCAGGTATAACAAGCTGCAGCTGAGTCGTATCTACCCTAAAGGCACCAGAGTAGACTCCTCCAACTATAATCCTCAGCTCTTCTGGAATGCAGGCTGTCAACTGGTGGCCCTGAACTTCCAGACAATAGGTAAGACCTGATTCATTTCACACTAGGCAATAGGGAAGACCTGATTCATTTCACACTAGACAATAGGTAAGACCTGATTAATTTCACACTAGACAATAGGTAAGACCTGATTCATTTCACACTAGGCAATAGGTAAGACCTGATTCATTTCACACTAGACAATAGGTAAGACCTGATTCATTTCACACTAGACAATAGGTAAAACCTGATTCATTTCACACTAGACAATAAGTAAGACCTGATTCATTTCACACTAGACAATAAGTAAGACCTGATTCATTTCACACTAGACAATAGGGAAGACCTGATTCATTTCACACTAGACAATAAGGAAGACCTGATTCATTTCACACTAGACAATAGGTAAGACCTGATTCGTTTCACACTAGACAATAGGGAAGACCTGATTCATTTCACACTAGACAATAGGTAAGAACTGATTCATTTCACACTAGACAATAAGTAAGACCTGATTCATTTCACACTAGACAATAAGTAAGACCTGATTCATTTCACACTAGACAATAAGTAAGACCTGATTCATTTCACACTAGACAATAAGTAAGACCTGATTCATTTCACACTAGACAATAAGTAAGACCTGATTAGTTTCACACTAGAGAGTAGGTAAGACCTGATTAATTTCACACTAGACAGTAGGTAAGACCTGATTCATTTCACACTAGGCCATAGGTAAGACCTGATTCACTTCCCACTAGGCCACAGGTAAGACCTGATTCACTTCCCACTAGACCACAGGTAAGACCTGATTCATTTCACACTAGACCATAGGTAAGACCTGATTCATTTCACCCTAGACAATAGGTAAGACATGATTCGTTTCACACTAGACCATAGGTAAGACATGATTCGTTTCACACTAGACCATAGGTAAGACATGATTCGTTTCACACTAGACAGTAGGTAAGACCTGATTCGTTTCACACTAGACAGTAGGTAAGACCTGATTCGTTTCACACTAGACAGTAGATAAGACCTGATTCGTTTCACACTAGACCATAGCTAAGACCTGATTCGTTTCACACTAGACAATAGGTAAGACATGATTCATTTCACACTAGACCATAGGTAAGACATGATTCATTTCACACTAGACAATAGGTAAGACATGATTCGTTTCACACTAGACAGTAGGTAAGACCTGATTCATTTCACACTAGACAATAGGTAAGACATGATTCGTTTCACACTAGACCATAGGTAAGACCTGATTCATTTCACACTAGACCATAGGTAAGACCTGATTCATTTCACACTAGACAATAGGTAAGACATGATTCGTTTCACACTAGACCATAGGTAAGACATGATTCATTTCACACTAGACAGTAGGTAAGACCTGATTCATTTCACACTAGACAATAGGTAAGACCTGATTCATTTCACACTAGACAATAGGTAAGACATGATTCGTTTCACACTAGACCATAGGTAAGACATGATTCGTTTCACACTAGACAGTAGGTAAGACCTGATTCGTTTCACAATAGACAGTAGGTAAGACCTGATTCGTTTCACACTAGACAGTAGGTAAGACCTGATTCGTTTCACACTAGACAGTAGGTAAGACCTGATTCGTTTCACACTAGACAGTAGGTAAGACCTGATTCATTTCACACTAGACAATAGGTAAGACATGATTCGTTTCACACTAGACCATAGGTAAGACATGATTCGTTTCACACTAGACAGTAGATAAGACCTGATTCGTTTCACACTAGACAGTAGGTAAGACCTGATTCGTTTCACACTAGACAGTAGATAAGACATGATTCGTTTCACACTAGACCATAGGTAAGACCTGATTCATTTCACACTAGACCATAGGTAAGACCTGATTCATTTCACACTAGACCATAGGTAAGACATGATTCGTTTCACACTAGACAGTAGGTAAGACCTGATTCGTTTCACACTAGACAGTAGGTAAGACCTGATTCGTTTCACACTAGACAGTAGGTAAGACCTGATTCGTTTCACACTAGACAGTAGGTAAGACCTGATTCATTTCACACTAGACAATAGGTAAGACATGATTCGTTTCACACTAGACCATAGGTAAGACATGATTCGTTTCACACTAGACAGTAGATAAGACCTGATTCGTTTCACACTAGACAGTAGGTAAGACCTGATTCGTTTCACACTAGACAGTAGATAAGACCTGATTCGTTTCACACTAGACAGTAGGTAAGACCTGATTCGTTTCACACTAGACAATAAGTAAGACATGATTCGTTTCACACTAGACCATAGATAAGACCTGATTCATTTCACACTAGACAATAAGTAAGACCTGATTCGTTTCACACTAGACAATAAGTAAGACCTGATTCGTTTCACACTAGACAATAAGTAAGACCTGATTCGTTTCACACTAGACAATAAATAAGACCTGATTCGTTTCACACTAGACAGTAGGTAAGACCTGATTCGTTTCACACTAGACAGTAGATAAGACCTGATTCGTTTCACACTAGACAGTAGGTAAGACCTGATTCGTTTCACACTAGACAATAGGTAAGACCTGATTCGTTTCACACTAGACAGTAGATAAGACCTGATTCATTTCACACTAGACAGTAGGAGAAGACCTGATTCGTTTCACACTAGACAATAGGTAAGACCTGATTCATTTCACACTAGACAATAGGTAAGACATGATTCGTTTCACACTAGACCATAGCTAAGACCTGATTCGTTTCACACTAGACAATAGGTAAGACATGATTCGTTTCACACTAGACCATAGGTAAGACATGATTCATTTCACACTAGATAATAGGTAAGACATGATTCGTTTCACACTAGACCATAGGTAAGACATGATTCATTTCACACTAGACAGTAGGTAAGACCTGATTCATTTCACACTAGACAGTAGGTAAGACCTGATTCGTTTCACACTAGACAGTAGGTAAGACCTGATTCGTTTCACACTAGACAATAGGTAAGACATGATTCGTTTCACACTAGACCATAGGTAAGACCTGATTCATTTCACACTAGACAATAGGTAAGACATGATTCGTTTCACACTAGACCATAGGTAAGACATGATTCATTTCACACTAGACAGTAGGTAAGACCTGATTCATTTCACACTAGACAATAGGTAAGACCTGATTCATTTCACACTAGACAATAGGTAAGACATGATTCGTTTCACACTAGACCATAGCTAAGACCTGATTCGTTTCACACTAGACAATAGGTAAGACATGATTCGTTTCACACTAGACCATAGGTAAGACATGATTCATTTCACACTAGATAATAGGTAAGACATGATTCGTTTCACACTAGACCATAGGTAAGACATGATTCATTTCACACTAGACAGTAGGTAAGACCTGATTCATTTCACACTAGACAATAGGTAAGACCTGATCATTTCACACTAGACAATAGGTAAGACATGATTCGTTTCACACTAGACCATAGCTAAGACCTGATTCGTTTCACACTAGACAATAGGTAAGACATGATTCGTTTCACACTAGACCATAGGTAAGACATGATTCATTTCACACTAGATAATAGGTAAGACATGATTCGTTTCACACTAGATAATAGGTAAGACCTGATTCATTTCACACTAGACAATAGGTAAGACATGATTCGTTTCACACTAGACCATAGGTAAGACATGATTCATTTCACACTAGACCATAGGTAAGACCTGATTCATTTCACACTAGACAATAGGTAAGACATGATTCGTTTCACACTAGACCATAGGTAAGACATGATTCGTTTCACACTAGACAGTAGGTAAGACCTTATTCGTTTCACACTAGACAGTAGGTAAGACCTGATTCGTTTCACACTAGACCATAGGTAAGACATGATTCATTTCACACTAGACAGTAGGTAAGACCTGATTCGTTTCACACTAGACAGTAGGTAAGACCTGATTCGTTTCACACTAGACAGTAGGTAAGACCTGATTCGTTTCACACTAGACAGTAGGTAAGACCTGATTCATTTCACACTAGACAATAGGTAAGACATGATTCGTTTCACACTAGACCATAGGTAAGACATGATTCGTTTCACACTAGACAGTAGATAAGACCTGATTCGTTTCACACTAGACAGTAGGTAAGACCTGATTCGTTTCACACTAGACAGTAGATAAGACCTGATTCGTTTCACACTAGACAGTAGGTAAGACCTGATTCGTTTCACACTAGACAATAAGTAAGACATGATTCGTTTCACACTAGACCATAGATAAGACCTGATTCATTTCACACTAGACAATAAGTAAGACCTGATTCGTTTCACACTAGACAATAAGTAAGACCTGATTCGTTTCACACTAGACAATAAGTAAGACCTGATTCGTTTCACACTAGACAATAAATAAGACCTGATTCGTTTCACACTAGACCATAGGTAAGACCTGATTCGTTTCACACTAGACAGTAGATAAGACCTGATTCGTTTCACACTAGACAGTAGGTAAGACCTGATTCGTTTCACACTAGACAATAGGTAAGACCTGATTCGTTTCACACTAGACAGTAGATAAGACCTGATTCATTTCACACTAGACAGTAGGAGAAGACCTGATTCGTTTCACACTAGACAATAGGTAAGACCTGATTCATTTCACACTAGACAATAGGTAAGACATGATTCGTTTCACACTAGACCATAGCTAAGACCTGATTCGTTTCACACTAGACAATAGGTAAGACATGATTCGTTTCACACTAGACCATAGGTAAGACATGATTCATTTCACACTAGATAATAGGTAAGACATGATTCGTTTCACACTAGACCATAGGTAAGACATGATTCATTTCACACTAGACAGTAGGTAAGACCTGATTCATTTCACACTAGACAGTAGGTAAGACCTGATTCGTTTCACACTAGACAGTAGGTAAGACCTGATTCGTTTCACACTAGACAATAGGTAAGACATGATTCGTTTCACACTAGACCATAGGTAAGACCTGATTCATTTCACACTAGACAATAGGTAAGACATGATTCGTTTCACACTAGACCATAGGTAAGACATGATTCATTTCACACTAGACAGTAGGTAAGACCTGATTCATTTCACACTAGACAATAGGTAAGACCTGATTCATTTCACACTAGACAATAGGTAAGACATGATTCGTTTCACACTAGACCATAGCTAAGACCTGATTCGTTTCACACTAGACAATAGGTAAGACATGATTCGTTTCACACTAGACCATAGGTAAGACATGATTCATTTCACACTAGATAATAGGTAAGACATGATTCGTTTCACACTAGACCATAGGTAAGACATGATTCATTTCACACTAGACAGTAGGTAAGACCTGATTCATTTCACACTAGACAATAGGTAAGACCTGATCATTTCACACTAGACAATAGGTAAGACATGATTCGTTTCACACTAGACCATAGCTAAGACCTGATTCGTTTCACACTAGACAATAGGTAAGACATGATTCGTTTCACACTAGACCATAGGTAAGACATGATTCATTTCACACTAGATAATAGGTAAGACATGATTCGTTTCACACTAGATAATAGGTAAGACCTGATTCATTTCACACTAGACAATAGGTAAGACATGATTCGTTTCACACTAGACCATAGGTAAGACATGATTCATTTCACACTAGACCATAGGTAAGACCTGATTCATTTCACACTAGACAATAGGTAAGACATGATTCGTTTCACACTAGACCATAGGTAAGACATGATTCGTTTCACACTAGACAGTAGGTAAGACCTTATTCGTTTCACACTAGACAGTAGGTAAGACCTGATTCGTTTCACACTAGACCATAGGTAAGACCTGATTCGTTTCACACTAGACAGTAGGTAAGACCTGATTCGTTTCACACTAGACAGTAGGTAAGACCTGATTCGTTTCACACTAGACAATAGGTAAGACATGATTCGTTTCACACTAGACCATAGGTAAGACCTGATTCATTTCACACTAGACAATAGGTAAGACATGATTCGTTTCACACTAGACCATAGCTAAGACCTGATTCGTTTCACACTAGACAATAGGTAAGACATGATTCGTTTCACACTAGACCATAGGTAAGACATGATTCATTTCACACTAGACAATAGGTAAGACATGATTCGTTTCACACTAGACAGTAGGTAAGACCTGATTCGTTTCACACTAGACAATAGGTAAGACCTGATTCGTTTCACACTAGACAGTAGATAAGACCTGATTCATTTCACACTAGACAGTAGAGAAGACCTGATTCGTTTCACACTAGACAATAGGTAAGACCTGATTCATTTCACACTAGACAATAGGTAAGACATGATTCGTTTCACACTAGACCATAGCTAAGACCTGATTCGTTTCACACTAGACAATAGGTAAGACATGATTCGTTTCACACTAGACCATAGGTAAGACATGATTCATTTCACACTAGATAATAGGTAAGACATGATTCGTTTCACACTAGACCATAGGTAAGACATGATTCATTTCACACTAGACAGTAGGTAAGACCTGATTCATTTCACACTAGACAGTAGGTAAGACCTGATTCGTTTCACACTAGACAGTAGGTAAGACCTGATTCGTTTCACACTAGACAATAGGTAAGACATGATTCGTTTCACACTAGACCATAGGTAAGACCTGATTCATTTCACACTAGACAATAGGTAAGACATGATTAGTTTCACACTAGACCATAGGTAAGACATGATTCATTTCACACTAGACAGTAGGTAAGACCTGATTCATTTCACACTAGACAATAGGTAAGACCTGATTCATTTCACACTAGACAATAGGTAAGACATGATTCGTTTCACACTACACAATAGGTAAGACATGATTCAATTCACACTAGACCATAGGTAAGACATGATTCATTTCACACTAGATAATAGGTAAGACATGATTCGTTTCACACTAGATAATAGGTAAGACATGATTCGTTTCACACTAGACAGTAGGTAAGACATGATTCGTTTCACACTAGATAATAGGTAAGACATGATTCGTTTCACACTAGACAGTAGGTAAGACCTGATTCATTTCACACTAGACAATAGGTAAGACATGATTCGTTTCACACTAGACCATAGGTAAGACATGATTCATTTCACACTAGATAATAGGTAAGACATGATTCGTTTCACACTAGATAATAGGTAAGACATGATTCGTTTCACACTAGACAGTAGGTAAGACCTGATTCATTTCACACTAGACAATAGGTAAGACATGATTCGTTTCACACTAGACCATAGGTAAGACCTGATTCATTTCACACTAGACCATAGGTAAGACCTGATTCATTTCACACTAGACAATAGGTAAGACATGATTCGTTTCACACTAGACCATAGGTAAGACATGACTCGTTTCACACTAGACAGTAGGTAAGACCTTATTCGTTTCACACTAGACAGTAGGTAAGACCTGATTCGTTTCACACTAGACCATAGGTAAGACCTGATTCGTTTCACACTAGACAGTAGGTAAGACCTGATTCGTTTCACACTAGACAGTAGGTAAGACCTGATTCGTTTCACACTAGACAATAGGTAAGACATGATTCGTTTCACACTAGACCATAGGTAAGACCTGATTCATTTCACACTAGACAATAGGTAAGACATGATTCGTTTCACACTAGACCATAGCTAAGACCTGATTCGTTTCACACTAGACAATAGGTAAGACATGATTCGTTTCACACTAGACCATAGGTAAGACATGATTCATTTCACACTAGACAATAGGTAAGACATGATTCGTTTCACACTAGACCATAGCTAAGACCTGATTCGTTTCACACTAGACAATAGGTAAGACATGATTCGTTTCACACTAGACCATAGGTAAGACATGATTCATTTCACACTAGATAATAGGTAAGACATGATTCGTTTCACACTAGATAATAGGTAAGACATGATTCGTTTCACACTAGACAGTAGGTAAGACCTGATTCATTTCACACTAGACAATAGGTAAGACATGATTCGTTTCACACTAGACCATAGGTAAGACCTGATTCATTTCACACTAGACCATAGGTAAGACCTGATTCATTTCACACTAGACAATAGGTAAGACATGATTCGTTTCACACTAGACCATAGGTAAGACATGATTCGTTTCACACTAGACAGTAGGTAAGACCTTATTCGTTTCACACTAGACAGTAGGTAAGACCTGATTCGTTTCACACTAGACCATAGGTAAGACCTGATTCGTTTCACACTAGACAGTAGGTAAGACCTGATTCGTTTCACACTAGACAGTAGGTAAGACCTGATTCGTTTCACACTAGACAATAGGTAAGACATGATTCGTTTCACACTAGACCATAGGTAAGACCTGATTCATTTCACACTAGACAATAGGTAAGACATGATTCGTTTCACACTAGACCATAGCTAAGACCTGATTCGTTTCACACTAGACAATAGGTAAGACATGATTCGTTTCACACTAGACCATAGGTAAGACATGATTCATTTCACACTAGACAATAGGTAAGACATGATTCGTTTCACACTAGACAGTAGGTAAGACCTGATTCGTTTCACACTAGACAATAGGTAAGACCTGATTCGTTTCACACTAGACAGTAGATAAGACCTGATTCATTTCACACTAGACAGTAGAGAAGACCTGATTCGTTTCACACTAGACAATAGGTAAGACCTGATTCATTTCACACTAGACAATAGGTAAGACATGATTCGTTTCACACTAGACCATAGCTAAGACCTGATTCGTTTCACACTAGACAATAGGTAAGACATGATTCGTTTCACACTAGACCATAGGTAAGACATGATTCATTTCACACTAGATAATAGGTAAGACATGATTCGTTTCACACTAGACCATAGGTAAGACATGATTCATTTCACACTAGACAGTAGGTAAGACCTGATTCATTTCACACTAGACAGTAGGTAAGACCTGATTCGTTTCACACTAGACAGTAGGTAAGACCTGATTCGTTTCACACTAGACAATAGGTAAGACATGATTCGTTTCACACTAGACCATAGGTAAGACCTGATTAATTTCACACTAGACAATAGGTAAGACATGATTAGTTTCACACTAGACCATAGGTAAGACATGATTCATTTCACACTAGACAGTAGGTAAGACCTGATTCATTTCACACTAGACAATAGGTAAGACCTGATTCATTTCACACTAGACAATAGGTAAGACATGATTCGTTTCACACTAGACAATAGGTAAGACATGATTCGTTTCACACTAGACCATAGGTAAGACATGATTCATTTCACACTAGATAATAGGTAAGACATGATTCGTTTCACACTAGATAATAGGTAAGACATGATTCGTTTCACACTAGACAGTAGGTAAGACATGATTCGTTTCACACTAGATAATAGGTAAGACATGATTCGTTTCACACTAGACAGTAGGTAAGACCTGATTCATTTCACACTAGACAATAGGTAAGACATGATTCGTTTCACACTAGACCATAGGTAAGACATGATTCATTTCACACTAGATAATAGGTAAGACATGATTCGTTTCACACTAGATAATAGGTAAGACATGATTCGTTTCACACTAGACAGTAGGTAAGACCTGATTCATTTCACACTAGACAATAGGTAAGACATGATTCGTTTCACACTAGACCATAGGTAAGACCTGATTCATTTCACACTAGACCATAGGTAAGACCTGATTCATTTCACACTAGACAATAGGTAAGACATGATTCGTTTCACACTAGACCATAGGTAAGACATGATTCGTTTCACACTAGACAGTAGGTAAGACCTTATTCGTTTCACACTAGACAGTAGGTAAGACCTGATTCGTTTCACACTAGACCATAGGTAAGACCTGATTCGTTTCACACTAGACAGTAGGTAAGACCTGATTCGTTTCACACTAGACAGTAGGTAAGACCTGATTCGTTTCACACTAGACAATAGGTAAGACATGATTCGTTTCACACTAGACCATAGGTAAGACCTGATTCATTTCACACTAGACAATAGGTAAGACATGATTCGTTTCACACTAGACCATAGCTAAGACCTGATTCGTTTCACACTAGACAATAGGTAAGACATGATTCGTTTCACACTAGACCATAGGTAAGACATGATTCATTTCACACTAGACAATAGGTAAGACATGATTCGTTTCACACTAGACAGTAGGTAAGACCTGATTCGTTTCACACTAGACAATAGGTAAGACCTGATTCGTTTCACACTAGACAGTAGATAAGACCTGATTCATTTCACACTAGACAGGAGAGAAGACCTGATTCGTTTCACACTAGACAATAGGTAAGACCTGATTCATTTCACACTAGACAATAGGTAAGACATGATTCGTTTCACACTAGACCATAGCTAAGACCTGATTCGTTTCACACTAGACAATAGGTAAGACATGATTCGTTTCACACTAGACCATAGGTAAGACATGATTCATTTCACACTAGATAATAGGTAAGACATGATTCGTTTCACACTAGACCATAGGTAAGACATGATTCATTTCACACTAGACAGTAGGTAAGACCTGATTCATTTCACACTAGACAGTAGGTAAGACCTGATTCGTTTCACACTAGACAGTAGGTAAGACCTGATTCGTTTCACACTAGACAATAGGTAAGACATGATTCGTTTCACACTAGACCATAGGTAAGACCTGATTCATTTCACACTAGACAATAGGTAAGACATGATTAGTTTCACACTAGACCATAGGTAAGACATGATTCATTTCACACTAGACAGTAGGTAAGACCTGATTCATTTCACACTAGACAATAGGTAAGACCTGATTCATTTCACACTAGACAATAGGTAAGACATGATTCGTTTCACACTAGACCATAGCTAAGACCTGATTCGTTTCACACTAGACAATAAGTAAGACATGATTCGTTTCACACTAGACCATAGGTAAGACATGATTCATTTCACACTAGATAATAGGTAAGACATGATTCATTTCACACTAGACCATAGGTAAGGCATGATTCATTTCACACTAGACAGTAGGTAAGACCTGATTCATTTCACACTAGACCATAGGTAAGACATGATTCATTTCACACTAGACAGTAGGTAAGACCTGATTCGTTTCACACTAGACAATAGGTAAGACATGATTCGTTTCACACTAGACCATAGGTAAGACCTGATTCATTTCACACTAGACCATAGGTAAGACCTGATTCATTTCACACTAGACAATAGGTAAGACATGATTCGTTTCACACTAGACCATAGGTAAGACATGATTCGTTTCACACTAGACAGTAGGTAAGACCTTATTCGTTTCACACTAGACAGTAGGTAAGACCTGATTCGTTTCACACTAGACCATAGGTAAGACCTGATTCGTTTCACACTAGACAGTAGGTAAGACCTGATTCGTTTCACACTAGACAGTAGGTAAGACCTGATTCGTTTCACACTAGACAATAGGTAAGACATGATTCGTTTCACACTAGACCATAGGTAAGACCTGATTCATTTCACACTAGACAATAGATAAGACATGATTCGTTTCACACTAGACCATAGCTAAGACCTGATTCGTTTCACACTAGACAATAGGTAAGACATGATTCGTTTCACACTAGACCATAGGTAAGACATGATTCATTTCACACTAGATAATAGGTAAGACATGATTCGTTTCACACTAGCCATAGGTAAGACATGATTCGTTTCACACTAGACAGTAGGTAAGACCTGATTCGTTTCACACTAGACAGTAGATAAGACCTGATTCGTTTTACACTAGACAATAGGTAAGACATGATTCGTTTCACACTAGACCATAGCTAAGACCTGATTAGTTTCACACTAGACAGTAGGTAAGACCTGATTTGTTTCACACTAGACAATAGGTAAGACATGATTCGTTTCACACTAGACCATAGGTAAGACCTGATTCATTTCACACTAGACAATAGATAAGACATGATTCGTTTCACACTAGACCATAGCTAAGACCTGATTCGTTTCACACTAGATAATAGGTAAGACATGATTCATTTCACACTAGACCATAGGTAAGGCATGATTCATTTCACACTAGACAGTAGGTAAGACCTGATTCATTTCACACTAGACCATAGGTAAGACATGATTCATTTCACACTAGACAGTAGGTAAGACCTGATTCGTTTCACACTAGACAATAGGTAAGACATGATTCGTTTCACACTAGACCATAGGTAAGACCTGATTCATTTCACACTAGACCATAGGTAAGACCTGATTCATTTCACACTAGACAATAGGTAAGACATGATTCGTTTCACACTAGACCATAGGTAAGACATGATTCGTTTCACACTAGACAGTAGGTAAGACCTTATTCGTTTCACACTAGACAGTAGGTAAGACCTGATTCGTTTCACACTAGACCATAGGTAAGACCTGATTCGTTTCACACTAGACAGTAGGTAAGACCTGATTCGTTTCACACTAGACAGTAGGTAAGACCTGATTCGTTTCACACTAGACAATAGGTAAGACATGATTCGTTTCACACTAGACCATAGGTAAGACCTGATTCATTTCACACTAGACAATAGATAAGACATGATTCGTTTCACACTAGACCATAGCTAAGACCTGATTCGTTTCACACTAGACAATAGGTAAGACATGATTCGTTTCACACTAGACCATAGGTAAGACATGATTCATTTCACACTAGATAATAGGTAAGACATGATTCGTTTCACACTAGCCATAGGTAAGACATGATTCGTTTCACACTAGACAGTAGGTAAGACCTGATTCGTTTCACACTAGACAGTAGATAAGACCTGATTCGTTTTACACTAGACAATAGGTAAGACATGATTCGTTTCACACTAGACCATAGCTAAGACCTGATTAGTTTCACACTAGACAGTAGGTAAGACCTGATTCGTTTCACACTAGACAATAGGTAAGACATGATTCGTTTCACACTAGACCATAGGTAAGACCTGATTCATTTCACACTAGACCATAGGTAAGACCTGATTCATTTCACACTAGACAATAGGTAAGACATGATTCGTTTCACACTAGACCATAGGTAAGACATGACTCGTTTCACACTAGACAGTAGGTAAGACCTTATTCGTTTCACACTAGACAGTAGGTAAGACCTGATTCGTTTCACACTAGACCATAGGTAAGACCTGATTCGTTTCACACTAGACAGTAGGTAAGACCTGATTCGTTTCACACTAGACAGTAGGTAAGACCTGATTCGTTTCACACTAGACAATAGGTAAGACATGATTCGTTTCACACTAGACCATAGGTAAGACCTGATTCATTTCACACTAGACAATAGGTAAGACATGATTCGTTTCACACTAGACCATAGCTAAGACCTGATTCGTTTCACACTAGACAATAGGTAAGACATGATTCGTTTCACACTAGACCATAGGTAAGACATGATTCATTTCACACTAGACAATAGGTAAGACATGATTCGTTTCACACTAGACCATAGCTAAGACCTGATTCGTTTCACACTAGACAATAGGTAAGACATGATTCGTTTCACACTAGACCATAGGTAAGACATGATTCATTTCACACTAGATAATAGGTAAGACATGATTCGTTTCACACTAGATAATAGGTAAGACATGATTCGTTTCACACTAGACAGTAGGTAAGACCTGATTCATTTCACACTAGACAATAGGTAAGACATGATTCGTTTCACACTAGACCATAGGTAAGACCTGATTCATTTCACACTAGACCATAGGTAAGACCTGATTCATTTCACACTAGACAATAGGTAAGACATGATTCGTTTCACACTAGACCATAGGTAAGACATGATTCGTTTCACACTAGACAGTAGGTAAGACCTTATTCGTTTCACACTAGACAGTAGGTAAGACCTGATTCGTTTCACACTAGACCATAGGTAAGACCTGATTCGTTTCACACTAGACAGTAGGTAAGACCTGATTCGTTTCACACTAGACAGTAGGTAAGACCTGATTCGTTTCACACTAGACAGTAGGTAAGACCTGATTCATTTCACACTAGACAATAGGTAAGACATGATTCGTTTCACACTAGACCATAGCTAAGACCTGATTCGTTTCACACTAGACAATAGGTAAGACATGATTCGTTTCACACTAGACCATAGGTAAGACATGATTCATTTCACACTAGACAATAGGTAAGACATGATTCGTTTCACACTAGACAGTAGGTAAGACCTGATTCGTTTCACACTAGACAATAGGTAAGACCTGATTCGTTTCACACTAGACAGTAGATAAGACCTGATTCATTTCACACTAGACAGTAGAGAAGACCTGATTCGTTTCACACTAGACAATAGGTAAGACCTGATTCATTTCACACTAGACAATAGGTAAGACATGATTCGTTTCACACTAGACCATAGCTAAGACCTGATTCGTTTCACACTAGACAATAGGTAAGACATGATTCGTTTCACACTAGACCATAGGTAAGACATGATTCATTTCACACTAGATAATAGGTAAGACATGATTCGTTTCACACTAGACCATAGGTAAGACATGATTCATTTCACACTAGACAGTAGGTAAGACCTGATTCATTTCACACTAGACAGTAGGTAAGACCTGATTCGTTTCACACTAGACAGTAGGTAAGACCTGATTCGTTTCACACTAGACAATAGGTAAGACATGATTCGTTTCACACTAGACCATAGGTAAGACCTGATTAATTTCACACTAGACAATAGGTAAGACATGATTAGTTTCACACTAGACCATAGGTAAGACATGATTCATTTCACACTAGACAGTAGGTAAGACCTGATTCATTTCACACTAGACAATAGGTAAGACCTGATTCATTTCACACTAGACAATAGGTAAGACATGATTCGTTTCACACTAGACAATAGGTAAGACATGATTCGTTTCACACTAGACCATAGGTAAGACATGATTCATTTCACACTAGATAATAGGTAAGACATGATTCGTTTCACACTAGATAATAGGTAAGACATGATTCGTTTCACACTAGACAGTAGGTAAGACATGATTCGTTTCACACTAGATAATAGGTAAGACATGATTCGTTTCACACTAGACAGTAGGTAAGACCTGATTCATTTCACACTAGACAATAGGTAAGACATGATTCGTTTCACACTAGACCATAGGTAAGACATGATTCATTTCACACTAGATAATAGGTAAGACATGATTCGTTTCACACTAGATAATAGGTAAGACATGATTCGTTTCACACTAGACAGTAGGTAAGACCTGATTCATTTCACACTAGACAATAGGTAAGACATGATTCGTTTCACACTAGACCATAGGTAAGACCTGATTCATTTCACACTAGACCATAGGTAAGACCTGATTCATTTCACACTAGACAATAGGTAAGACATGATTCGTTTCACACTAGACCATAGGTAAGACATGATTCGTTTCACACTAGACAGTAGGTAAGACCTTATTCGTTTCACACTAGACAGTAGGTAAGACCTGATTCGTTTCACACTAGACCATAGGTAAGACCTGATTCGTTTCACACTAGACAGTAGGTAAGACCTGATTCGTTTCACACTAGACAGTAGGTAAGACCTGATTCGTTTCACACTAGACAATAGGTAAGACATGATTCGTTTCACACTAGACCATAGGTAAGACCTGATTCATTTCACACTAGACAATAGGTAAGACATGATTCGTTTCACACTAGACCATAGCTAAGACCTGATTCGTTTCACACTAGACAATAGGTAAGACATGATTCGTTTCACACTAGACCATAGGTAAGACATGATTCATTTCACACTAGACAATAGGTAAGACATGATTCGTTTCACACTAGACAGTAGGTAAGACCTGATTCGTTTCACACTAGACAATAGGTAAGACCTGATTCGTTTCACACTAGACAGTAGATAAGACCTGATTCATTTCACACTAGACAGGAGAGAAGACCTGATTCGTTTCACACTAGACAATAGGTAAGACCTGATTCATTTCACACTAGACAATAGGTAAGACATGATTCGTTTCACACTAGACCATAGCTAAGACCTGATTCGTTTCACACTAGACAATAGGTAAGACATGATTCGTTTCACACTAGACCATAGGTAAGACATGATTCATTTCACACTAGATAATAGGTAAGACATGATTCGTTTCACACTAGACCATAGGTAAGACATGATTCATTTCACACTAGACAGTAGGTAAGACCTGATTCATTTCACACTAGACAGTAGGTAAGACCTGATTCGTTTCACACTAGACAGTAGGTAAGACCTGATTCGTTTCACACTAGACAATAGGTAAGACATGATTCGTTTCACACTAGACCATAGGTAAGACCTGATTCATTTCACACTAGACAATAGGTAAGACATGATTAGTTTCACACTAGACCATAGGTAAGACATGATTCATTTCACACTAGACAGTAGGTAAGACCTGATTCATTTCACACTAGACAATAGGTAAGACCTGATTCATTTCACACTAGACAATAGGTAAGACATGATTCGTTTCACACTAGACCATAGCTAAGACCTGATTCGTTTCACACTAGACAATAAGTAAGACATGATTCGTTTCACACTAGACCATAGGTAAGACATGATTCATTTCACACTAGATAATAGGTAAGACATGATTCATTTCACACTAGACCATAGGTAAGGCATGATTCATTTCACACTAGACAGTAGGTAAGACCTGATTCATTTCACACTAGACCATAGGTAAGACATGATTCATTTCACACTAGACAGTAGGTAAGACCTGATTCGTTTCACACTAGACAATAGGTAAGACATGATTCGTTTCACACTAGACCATAGGTAAGACCTGATTCATTTCACACTAGACCATAGGTAAGACCTGATTCATTTCACACTAGACAATAGGTAAGACATGATTCGTTTCACACTAGACCATAGGTAAGACATGATTCGTTTCACACTAGACAGTAGGTAAGACCTTATTCGTTTCACACTAGACAGTAGGTAAGACCTGATTCGTTTCACACTAGACCATAGGTAAGACCTGATTCGTTTCACACTAGACAGTAGGTAAGACCTGATTCGTTTCACACTAGACAGTAGGTAAGACCTGATTCGTTTCACACTAGACAATAGGTAAGACATGATTCGTTTCACACTAGACCATAGGTAAGACCTGATTCATTTCACACTAGACAATAGATAAGACATGATTCGTTTCACACTAGACCATAGCTAAGACCTGATTCGTTTCACACTAGACAATAGGTAAGACATGATTCGTTTCACACTAGACCATAGGTAAGACATGATTCATTTCACACTAGATAATAGGTAAGACATGATTCGTTTCACACTAGCCATAGGTAAGACATGATTCGTTTCACACTAGACAGTAGGTAAGACCTGATTCGTTTCACACTAGACAGTAGATAAGACCTGATTCGTTTTACACTAGACAATAGGTAAGACATGATTCGTTTCACACTAGACCATAGCTAAGACCTGATTAGTTTCACACTAGACAGTAGGTAAGACCTGATTCGTTTCACACTAGACAATAAGTAAGACATGATTCGTTTCACACTAGACCATAGGTAAGACCTGATTCATTTCACACTAGACAATAAGTAAGACCTGATTCGTTTCACACTAGACAATAGGTAAGACCTGATTCGTTACACACTTTTTCACACCCTCCCTCCTACCTCTCTCTCTCTCTCTCTCTCTCTCTCTCTCTCTCTCTCTCTCTCTCTCTCTCTCTCTCTCTCTCTCTCTCTCTCTCTCTCTCTCTCTCTCTCTCTCTCTCTCTCTCTCTCTCTCTCTCTCTCTCTCTCCTTCTCTCTCTCTCTCTCCTTCTCTCTCTCTCTCTCCTTCTCTCTCTCCTTCTCTCTCTCTCTCTCTCTCTCCTTCTCTCTCTCTCTCCTTCTCTCCCTCTCTCTCCTTCTCTCTCTCCTTCTCCCTCTCTCTCCTCTCTCTTTCTCTCTCGGTCTCTCTCTCTGTCTCTCTCTCTCCTTCTCTCTCTCTGTCTCTCTCTCTCCTTCTCTCTCTCTGTCTCTCTCTCTGTCTCTGTCTCTCTGTCTCTCTGTCTCTCTCTCTCTGTCTCCTTCTCTCTCTCCTTCTCTCTCTCTCTCCTTCTCTCTCTCTCTCTCTCTCTCTCTCTCTCTCTCTCTCTCTCTCTCTCTCTCTCTCTCTCTCTCTCTCTCTCTCTCTCTCTCTCTCTCTGTCTCCTTCTCTCTCTCCTTCTCTCTCTCTCTCCTTCTCTCTCTCTCTCTCTCTCTCTCTCTCTCTCTCTCTCTCTCTCTCTCTCTCTCTCTCTCTCTCTCTCTCTCTCTCTCTCTCTCTCTCTCTCTCTCTCTCTCTCTCTCTCTCTCCATCAGACCTGTCCATGATGTTAAACCTGGGCATGTATGAGTACAACGGGAAGTGTGGCTACAGGCTGAAACCAGAGTTCATGAGACGGCCGGACAAACACTTTGACCCCTTCGCTGAGAGCACTGTGGACGGCATCGTAGCCAACACGCTGTCTGTCAAGGTGCTTATCTGTGTGTTCCGCGTACAGCACGTGTGTGTGCGTGTTTTGACTGTATGTGGTATGGGTGCACGGACATCACAGCTCTCATCTGTTTTTATCATCCTCGTCTCTCCGTCTCCAGATCATCTCAGGCCAGTTCCTGACCGATAAGAAGGTGGGGACGTATGTGGAGATAGATATGTTTGGTCTGCCGGTGGACACCAGAAGGAAGGGTTTTAAGACCAAGACGTCTCAGGGCAACGCTGTCAACCCTGTCTGGGAGGAGGAGGCCTTCACACTCAAGAAGGTAAAGCATAATATAGGGCAGACTGTTATGGGATTTGTAGTTCTTTAAGGTAAAACATATATACTGTATAATATATTGTGATTGCTACCAACCTTTTTTGCCTGTCACCAGTATCCTTGACATTGATTGTTACTGGTACTGACCTTGTATTTACAGTGCCAGTCAACATTTTGGGCACATGTACTCATTCAAGGGTTTTTCTTTATTTTTTAAAACTATTTTCTACATTGTAGAATAATAGTGAAGACATCAACACTATGGAAAAACACATATGGAATCATGTAGTAACCAAAAAGGTGTTAATCAAATCAACGTATATTTTAGATTTGAGATTCTTCAAAGTAAAAGGTGTGTGTGTGTACAGTGTAGATGTCTTTTATTCTCGTGTCTACAAATACAAATATAAATAATATTGTGTGTACTTGTTTGATATTAATTGTTGAGGAAGAGCTTGCTAGCAAGCATCCTCTGCCAAATAAAGGTGACAAATAAACTTGGATTGGATCATGATCTTACCCCCCAGGGTAACATTGTCAACCCTGTCTGTGATGAAGAGGCTTTCATCCTCGAGGAACCCATAGAGAGAAATAATGTTCTATTGAATTATGTGTGTAAATCACTGTTTAAAACATCACGGAGCATGTCTTTATGGGATTTGTAGTTCTTTAAAACCAAGAACCCCCAGGTTAATGTGACCATCAATGTTTCTGTGTCTGTGATGGTTCCTCAGGTGGTTCTGCCCACTCTGGCCTCGATGAGGATTTCTGTGTTTGAGGATGGAGGGAAGTTCATTGGCCATCGCATCATTCCTGTGAATGCCATCCGCCCAGGTGAGGCCTATAGGTTAATAGTCTGACTGACTACCATTCTGGTCAATTTTTCTGCTTGAGTGATGCTGTGTAACAGTTCTTTAGCTTCTGATTACTCACCCCTGTGTGTGTGTGTGTGTGTGTGTGTGTGTGTGTGTGTGTGTGTGTGTGTGTGTGTGTGTGTGTGTGTGTGTGTGTGTGTGTGTGTGTGTGTGTGTGTGTGTGTGTGTGTGTGTGTGTGTGTGTGTGTGTGTGTGTGTGTGTGTGTGTGTGCCAGGTTACCACTACATTGGTCTGAGGAATGAGAAGAACCAGGCTCTGACCCTCCCTGCTCTGTTTGTCTATGTAGAGGTCAAGGACTATGTCCCTGATACATTCGCAGGTACAATGGCTGACATACCTTACAGAATACTGGTATAGAACTAAACCATGGAGTTATAACTAGGTGTATGTTTCCACTGGCTTTACATAACAGCATTGATGATACATTCTGTTCCCCCGTTCTCTACCTCAGATGTCATCGAGGCGTTGTCCAATCCCATCCGTTACGTCAACCTGATGGAGCAGAGAGCCAATCAACTGGCAGCTCTCACTCTGGAGGAGGGAGCAGAGGAGGAGGACAGCAAAGAGGTGGGTGTGTCGTCCGTCATCCCCACACTAATCGATAAGTAACAGATCAGTGAGAGATGATTGGGTTAGAGCTATTGACCAGGGCTGAGGGCTAGGATGGAGGGAGTCGTGGGACAGGGGGAGACAGAGATCAGGGGTATCACAGGGGTGAAGGAGGGGAGGTTGGGGTAAGAAGGGGGGTGAGCTCTGAGGGGTAGTAAGGGAGTTGTTGGTGGAGGTGGGCCCCAAGGGAGCTGTCTCGCCTGATTTGCCAGCTGAACTGATTATCCACAGGGACATCCAATAGAGAGCCTGTACATGCTGACACCTTGGCAACGGTCGCTTAGTGAAATAGTGGGCTTCCCGCTGGAGTGTCAGAGACAGAGGGAGAGGAAGAAAGATGTGAGTGGAGAGCAGAGGAGAACAGACTGTCCTCTCCTGTCCAAAACAGGCTTAAGGAGAGAGGACTCAGTAACAAACAAATACATGCCAAGTACTACAACAAGTCAGGGTTGAAGAGAACCTAGAGAGGGACATTGAGACAAAGTAAGGAGAACATTGGCTAAATGTTAGTGAAACGTTCGAGAGTGTGGTCAGTGTGACGTTGGTCTGAGCCATGCTGAGAGTGGGGTACCAAAGCTATGTCTACAAGTTCTCCAACAGGCCACAGGTAGGCTCTGGGTGTGTGGTGTGTTGATTGTGCTGTTGTGTATTTGCCATGCAGTAGCTTCTGCTTCTAATGGAGTAATGGCATCGTATGGTTCCACTCTGCTTATTTACATCTCATTGCATAGGCCGCAAAAACATTCTCAGCGTTACCATTTATATGTTGGGCTCATACACTCTATCCAGATGATGTGCTAAGTAAATGGGAAAAGTAGTGTTTTACCTGATAAAATGCTTTGAGACTCAGTGAATAGTAGTGTGGACCTGATAAAATGCTTTGAGACCCAGTGAATAGTAGTGTGGACCTGATAAAATGCTTTGAGACCCAGTGAATAGCAGTGTGGACCTGATAAAAGGCTTTGAGACCCAGTGAATAGTAGGGTGAACCTGATAAAATGCTTTGAGACCCAGTGAATAGTAGTGTGGACCTGATAAAATGCTTTGAGACCCAGTCAATAGTAGTGTGGACCTGATAAAAGGCTTTGAGACCCAGTGAATAGTAGTGTTTTACCTGATAAAATGCTTTGAGACACAGTGAATAGTAGTGTGGACCTGATAAAATGCTTTAAGACCCAGTGAATAGTAGTGTGGACCTGATAAAAGGCTTTGAGACCCAGTGAATAGTAGTGTGGACCTGATAAAAGGCTTTGAGACCCAGTGAATAGTAGTGTGGACCTGATAAAATGCTTTGAGACCCAGTGAATAGTAGTGTGGACCTGATAAAATGCTTTGAGACCCAGTGAATAGTAGTGTGGACCTGATAAAATGCTTTGAGACCCAGTGAATAGTAGTGTGGACCTGATAAAATGCTTTGAGACCCAGTGAATAGCAGTGTGGACCTGATAAAAGGCTTTGAGACCCAGTGAATAGTAGTGTTTTACCTGATAAAATGCTATGAGACCCAGTGAATAGTAGTGTGGACCTGATAAAAGGCTTTGAGACTCAGTGAATAGTAGTGTGGACCTGATAAAATGCTTTGAGACCCAGTGAATAGTAGTGTGGACCTGATAAAAGGCTTTGAGACCCAGTGAATAGTAGTGTTTTACCTGATAAAATGCTTTGAGACCCAGTGAATAGTAGTGTGGACCTGATAAAATGCTTTGAGACCCAGTGAATAGTAGTGTTTTACCTGATAAAAGGCTTTGAGACCCAGTGAATAGTAGTGTGGACCTGATAAAAGGCTTTGAGACCCAGTGAATAGTAGTGTGGACCAGATAAAATGCTTTGAGACCCAGTGAATAGTAGTGTGAACCTGATAAAATGCTTTGAGACCCAGTGAATAGTAGTGTGGACCTGATAAAAGGCTTTGAGACCCAGTGAATAGTAGTGTGGACCTGATAAAATGCTTTGAGACCCAGTGAATAGTAGTGTGAACCTGATAAAATGCTTTGAGACCCAGTGAATAGTAGTGTGGACCTGATAAAAGGCTTTGAGACCCAGTGAATAGTAGTGTGGACCTGATAAAATGCTTTGAGACCCAGTGAATAGTAGTGTGGACCTGATAAAAGGCTTTGAGACCCAGTGAATAGTAGTGTGGACCTGATAAAATGCTTTGAGACCCAGTGAATAGCAGTGTGGACCTGATAAAATGCTTTGAGACCCAGTGAATAGTAGTGTTTTACCTGATAAAATGCTTTGAGACCCAGTGAATAGTAGTGTTTTACCTGATAAAATGCTTTGAGACCCAGTCAATAGTAGTGTGGACCTGATAAAATGCTTTGAGACCCAGTGAATAGTAGTGTTTTACCTGATAAAATGCTTTGAGACCCAGTGAATAGTAGTGTTTTACCTGATAAAATCCTTTGAGACACAGTGAATAGTAGTGTGGACCTGATAAAATGCTTTGAGACCCAGTGAATGGTAGTGTGGACCTGATAAAATGCTTTGAGACCCAGTGAATAGTAGTGTGGACCTGATAAAATGCTTTGAGACCCAGTCAATAGTAGTGTGGACCTGATAAAATGCTTTGAGACCCAGTGAATAGTAGTGTGGCCCTGATAAAATGCTTTGAGACCCAGTCAATAGTAGTGTGGACCTGATAAAAAGCTTTGAGACCCAGTGAATAGTAGTGTGGACCTGATAAAAGGCTTTGAGACTCAGTGAATAGTAGTGTGGACCTGATAAAATGCTTTGAGACCCAGTGAATAGCAGTGTGGACCTGATAAAAGGCTTTGAGACCCAGTGAATAGTAGTGTGGACCTGATAAAAGGCTTTGAGACCCAGTGAATAGTAGTGTGGACCAGATAAAATGCTTTGAGACCCAGTGAATAGTAGTGTGAACCTGATAAAATGCTTTGAGACCCAGTGAATAGTAGTGTGGACCTGATAAAAGGCTTTGAGACCCAGTGAATAGTAGTGTGGACCTGATAAAAGGCTTTGAGACCCAGTGAATAGTAGTGTGGACCTGATAAAATGCTTTGAGACCCAGTGAATAGTAGTGTTTTACCTGATAAAATGCTTTGAGACCCAGTGAATAGTAGTGTGGACCTGATAAAATGCTTTGAGACCCAGTGAATAGTAGTGTGGACCTGATAAAATGCTTTGAGACCCAGTCAATAGTAGTGTGGACCTGATAAAAGGCTTTGAGACCCAGTGAATAGTAGTGTTTTACCTGATAAAATGCTTTGAGACCCAGTGAATAGTAGTGTGGACCTGATAAAATGCTTTGAGACACAGTGAATAGTAGTGTGGACCTGATAAAAGGCTTTGAGACCCAGTGAATAGTAGTGTGGACCTGATAAAATGCTTTGAGACCCAGTGAATAGTAGTGTGGACCTGATAAAATGCTTTGAGACCCAGTGAATAGTAGTGTGGACCTGATAAAATGCTTTGAGACCCAGTGAATAGCAGTGTGGACCTGATAAAAGGCTTTGAGACCCAGTGAATAGTAGTGTTTTACCTGATAAAATGCTTTGAGACACAGTGAATAGTAGTGTGGACCTGATAAAATGCTTTGAGACCCAGTGAATAGTAGTGTGGACCTGATAAAAGGATTTGAGACCCAGTGAATAGTAGTGTGGACCTGATAAAATGCTTTGAGACCCAGTGAATAGTAGTGTGGACCTGATAAAATGCTTTGAGACCCAGTGAATAGTAGTGTGGACCTGATAAAATGCTTTGAGACCCAGTGAATAGTAGTGTTTTACCTGATAAAAGGCTTTGAGACCCAGTGGATAGAAGTGTGGACCTGATAAAATGCTTTGAGACACAGTGAATAGTAGTGTGGACCTGATAAAATGCTTTGAGACACAGTGAATAGTAGTGTGGACCTGATAAAAGTCTTTGAGACCCAGTGAATAGTAGTGTGGACCTGATAAAATGCTTTGAGACCCAGTCAATAGTAGTGTGGACCTGATAAAATGCTTTGAGACACAGTGAATAGTAGTGTGGACCTGATAAAATGCTTTGAGACCCAGTGAATAGTAGTGTTTTACCTGATAAAATGCTATGAGACCCAGTGAATAGTAGTGTGGACCTGATAAAAGGCTTTGAGACTCAGTGAATAGTAGTGTGGACCTGATAAAATGCTTTGAGACCCAGTGAATAGCAGTGTGGACCTGATAAAAGGCTTTGAGACCCAGTGAATAGCAGTGTGGACCTGATAAAAGGCTTTGAGACTCAGTGAATAGTAGTGTGGACCTGATAAAATGCTTTGAGACCCAGTGAATAGCAGTGTGGACCTGATAAAAGGCTTTGAGACCCAGTGAATAGTAGTGTGGACCTGATAAAATGCTTTGAGACCCAGTGAATAGTAGTGTGGACCTGATAAAAGGCTTTGAGACCCAGTGAATAGTAGTGTGAACCTGATAAAATGCTTTGAGACCCAGTGAATAGTAGTGTGGACCTGATAAAATGCTTTGAGACACAGTGAATAGTAGTGTGGACCTGATAAAATGCTTTGAGACCCAGTGAATAGTAGTGTGGACCTGATAAAAGGCTTTGAGACCCAGTGAATAGTAGTGTGGACCTGATAAAATGCTTTGAGACCCAGTGAATAGTAGTGTGGACCTGATAAAATGCTTTGAGACCCAGTGAATAGTAGTGTGGACCTGATAAAATGCTTTGAGACCCAGTGAATAGTAGTGTGGACCTGATAAAAGGATTTGAGACCCAGTGAATAGTAGTGTGGACCTGATAAAATGCTTTGAGACCCAGTCAATAGTAGTGTGGACCTGATAAAAGGCTTTGAGACCCAGTGAATAGTAGTGTTTTACCTGATAAAATGCTTTGAGACCCAGTGAATAGTAGTGTGGACCTGATAAAATGCTTTGAGACACAGTGAATAGTAGTGTGGACCTGATAAAAGGCTTTGAGACCCAGTGAATAGTAGTGTGGACCTGATAAAATGCTTTGAGACCCAGTGAATAGTAGTGTGGACCTGATAAAATGCTTTGAGACCCAGTGAATAGTAGTGTGGACCTGATAAAATGCTTTGAGACCCAGTGAATAGCAGTGTGGACCTGATAAAAGGCTTTGAGACCCAGTGAATAGTAGTGTTTTACCTGATAAAATGCTTTGAGACACAGTGAATAGTAGTGTGGACCTGATAAAATGCTTTGAGACCCAGTGAATAGTAGTGTGGACCTGATAAAAGGATTTGAGACCCAGTGAATAGTAGTGTGGACCTGATAAAATGCTTTGAGACCCAGTGAATAGTAGTGTGGACCTGATAAAATGCTTTGAGACCCAGTGAATAGTAGTGTGGACCTGATAAAATGCTTTGAGACCCAGTGAATAGTAGTGTGGACCTGATAAAATGCTTTGAGACCCAGTCAATAGTAGTGTGGACCTGATAAAATGCTTTGAGACACAGTGAATAGTAGTGTGGACCTGATAAAATTCTTTGAGACACAGTGAATAGTAGTGTGGACCTGATAAAATGCTTTGAGACCCAGTGAATAGTGCCTCGTAAATGCAATGTGTCAGTATCATTATCAATGTATTTGACTGACAGGTGGATGCGGGTGGTGATGACCCCATGGAGCCTGACCCCCGGGTGACCGTGCCCGCAGAGAACGGAGTCAACCATACCCCCATCATCGCCCCCAAACCACCCAGCCTTGTTAGCCACCAACAACAGCCCACAGGTACAGGTCAAATCTCCACTTGAACTTACAGTGACTCCAATATGGCAACCAGTAAACTTCAATTTGTCACGCCACGACACATTTACAACCCACTTGATCTGGCAAAACCCTCACTAACAAGTGTATATATTGTGTATCAGGTTCAGTGAAAGCAGCCGTGAAGACCGAGGACGTAATTCAGAGTGTTCTTACAGGTAAGACTGCAGTAGGACTCGTATTAACACGTATTAAGATGACTTTATGCGTCAATTGACACTTCCCGACAGCTTTTCTCGCCCTCCAGACCCAGGATTCGAACTGGCAACCCTCCGGTTGCCAGCTCAACTCTCTAACCAGTAGGCTACCTGCCCGGCCACCCTCGATCGATGCATGTAAACAGATTGCATGACATCACCAATCTGAAACATGAGGGAACGATGCACACGATCTGTAAAGGAGCAGAACCAATACAACACTCATGTCCTCCCCCTCTCTCCCTCCCTTTTCTCTTTTCCTCCCCTCCATCCCTCTATCCTCCCTCCTTCCTCCAGAGAGTGAGGCCCAGACCCTGGAGGAGTTGAAGCAGCAGAAGGGCTTTGTGAGGGAGCAGAGGAAGCAGTATAAAGAGATGAAGGAGTTGGTCAGGAAACACCACCGCAAGACCGGCGAGCTGATCAAGGAGCACACGGCCAGGGCTGCAGAGCTGCAGAACCAGCACCAGCGCAGGCGCTCCGCGCTGCAGAAGAGCCACAAACGAGACGGTAAGAAAAGGTAGGTGGCCCTCTTTCTCCTCCTACTCTTCCTCCCTGCCCTTCTTCCTGTATCCCTCTGTTTCTCTCACTATGTGTCGGTCTCTACGTCTCTCGCTCTCCGGTCATGTTTTCTCTCTTCCATGTGGGTGCTCAGTGGCTCGAGCCTTCCACAGACAACTGTGTGTGTGTGCGCGTGTGTGTGTGTGTGTGTTTGTGTTTGTTAGCACTTACCTACCTCCACGTGTGTGTCGACCTCAGTGTGTGCTGTATTTGTGTGTGTGGTAGGTCGGAGCAGTGTCTGTCGTCCCTGGAGCAGGAGCTGTGTGTGTTGGACCAGGAGTCCAGTCAGAGACTCTCTGAGCTCAAGGAGCAGCAGCAACAACAGCTACTCACACTGAGACAGGAGCAGTATTACAGCGAGAAGTACCAGAAGAAAGAACACATCAAAATGGTACACACACACACACACACACACACACACACACACACACACACACACACACACACACACACACACACACACACACACACACACACACACACACACACACACACACACACACACACACACACACACACACACACACACACACACCTAATCCCTATCCTCAAGCAGACTGATTACTAGAGGACAAGAGCACATAAACTCATTTCAGCGTACATATTTTATTTGCGTTGAATCAGCATCAAGTGCGGTAACACTCAACTCAGTATAATGCTAGCCTTGGCTTGTGTTTAATGAGCGGGCTCCCCTCTGGGCTTTATTACTCCATCTGCTTTGCTGACCTTAGATCAGTGTAAAGACGTCCCAGTGCTCCACTACTGCTACGGTAGATGGAAATGCTGAGTGTAGTCACGGTTCGGTGTACGAGGTGTCAGGGTTTATCCATGCAGAAGAGAACAACACAGACAGATCAGGCCTGAGTTAAACAGAAGCCATGAGTCAGGGATCATATCTTATGAGAGACAAACTGTAGGATAACCAGTGGTATTTCTCTCTGTTATACTGTGTCTCCAGCTGGTGGAGAAGTTGACAACCATAGCAGAGGAATGTCAGAGTGCCCAGTTGAAGAAGATCCGAGACATCTGTGACAAGTAAGCACACACACACACTTACTTTTACACACACTTACTTTTACAGGAGCAATTAGGGTTAAGTGCCTTGCTCAAGGGCACATCGACTACACGGGGCGATTGTTTCACCTTCCTTCTCCACAGGGAAAAGAAAGACCTGAAGAAGAAGATGGACAAGAAAAGACAGGAGAAGATTAATGAAGCAAAGGCCAACAACAAGAACGTGACAGAAGAGTAAGCAGATGGGGTTGAGGAGGAGGCCTCCTGACACGTGCGTTGATCTGTATGTGCACAAGGCCACCAGATGGCGATGAAGGTTCATGCTTCATCTGACCGCTCTGAAAGCACATGCTATTTTTGACAGAAAGACTTAACGCTAGAAAGTGTCACAGGTCATCAGGCAGACTTACCGACTTTTATGTTACGGTCCTTTGAGCTAGATTGGAACCAGGAATGTTAGGATTGTTGATTGTTAATAAAGTCATCTTAGGTTAGAGTTGAGGAATGTTGAGGTGATGTAAGAGCTGACGCCTCTCTGTTCACAGAGAGAAGCTGGAAATCAACAGGTCGTTTGTCAATGAGGTGGTGCAGTATATCAAACGGGTAAGTGTGTGTGTGTGTGTGTGTGTGTGTGTGTGTGTGTGTGTGTGTGTGTGTGTGTGTGTGTGTGTGTGTGTGTGTGTGTGTGTGTGTGTGTGTGTGTGTGTGTGTGTGTGTGTGTGTGTGTGTGTGTGTGTGTGTGTGTGTGTGTGTGTTGTATCAGTTGTATGTACAGGATACACGTCCAACGAAATTGTTACTTGCAGGTTCCTTCGCGGCAATGCAACAACAATAAGAAACTAGAAAAGTATGTTTTCTTGAAGAAAATGTGGTGTGCTTGCCAGCTTGTTTTAAAGTATTTATGGTTTTGAAATAAGTTATTGTTACGGTAGTGACTGCAGTAGTAATGGTAATGACTGGTTCTAGTTGACAAAGTTGGTAAGATGTGAAAATGGATTGATTGCTTAGCTGATTGATTAGAAAGGATCGCTTGAACATGTAACAGTTGGTTTGGTGTCTCTAGCTTGACCGGTTCAAGAGTTACTGTTGGTGAGTTTTAAGATGCAAATGTCTATAGTTATAGTTGATAAAGATGTACAAAAATTTGCAGTTAGAATAGATTGAAAATGGAAGGCACTGCATCGCAGTGCTAGAGGCGTCACTACAGATCCGGGTTGCAGACAGCCACGACCGCAGGACCCATGAGGCGGCGCACAATTGGCCCAGCGTCGATCCGGGTTAGGGGAGGGTTTGGCCGGCTGGGATGTCCTTATCCCATCGCGCTGTAGCGCGATCGTGTTTCGGAGGACGCATGGCTCTCGACCTTCGCCTCTCCCAAGTCCATACGGGAGTTGCAGCGATGGGACAAGATTGTAACTACCAATTGAGTATCACAAAATGATGCCGTGCCTTAGACCGCTGCGCAACTTGGGACCCAGGTCGGGTGTTTATAGTTTTTAAAGGTTTCAGAGAATTTGAAGTTAAGATAGCCTGAATGTTTTAAAGTTGGTCGTGTAGCTTAATTAACCAAGGAGCAGGACCATTTTGAATATCAATCACTGTATTCCTATGGTTCTCATTCAAGCCCATGTTAATTTCTGAACATGTTAAATGGTTATAGTTCCAAAAGTATACATAGTATCAAATATCCTTTGACAAGCAATCTAAATTGGTCTGTCTGAACATCTCAACATTGGTTTGGTGATTATTTCAATTTTTTTTACAACTAAAGTCTAACGGGCCTTTTTTTGCCATTGAAATGCATTGCTTTGCAAGCACAACTAATAATAAAATATAAGAATAAGAATATAAAGTAGATGGCTCAATAGAATAGAAGAAACATGTTAGCGTAAGTATAATACAGGAAGGCACAATTTATAATACAATATTTACACATGTATCACGGAAGGGTCTGGTAGCAGCAGTTGTGAGGTGTGTTTAGCATGGGGGGTGTGTGTGTGTGTGCTAAGGTGTGGAGAATCAGAGCAGCTTGTCTGATGGCTTGTAGATGCCAACAGGCTCAGAGACAGTTTCTATCAGACCTCATGCTCCGATACCATCTACCCGACGGTAAGGCAGTGAACAGCTCGTAGGCTGGGGTGTGTGGGGTCCTTGATGATGCTGCAGTACTTCTTCAGGCACGTAAAAATTAGACGTCCTGGACGGATGGAAACACAGTCCGAGTGATGTACTGCGCCGTCTTCACTAGCCGATGTAAGGCCTTGTGGTCGTGGGCAGAGCAATCTCCATACCAGGCCGTGATGCAACCGGTCAGGATGCTCTCGATGGTGCAGCGATAGCATTTGGAGAGGACTCGGGGTGGCATGCCAAATTTCTTCAGCCGCCTTAGGAAGTTGAGGCGCTGTTGCACCCTCTTTACAAGATTGGTGGTATTGTTGATCCATGTCAAGTTCTTTGTGATCTGGACGCTGAAGAACTTAAAACTGCTGACTCTCTCTACTGCAGTCCCGTTGATGTGGATCGGAGGTGTGTTCCCTCCTCTGCTTCCTGAAGTCAACAATCAACTCCTTTGTGTTGCTGACGTTAAGGGAAAGGTTGTTGTCCTGGCACCACAATGCCAGTTCACTTACCTCCTCCCTATAGGCTGACTCGTCCTTGTTGATTATCAGGCCTACAACTGTGGTATTGTCAGCAAACTTGATGATGGAGTTGGTGTCATGCAAAGCCATGCAGCAGAGGGCTGAGGACACACCCCAGGGGGGTACCTGTGTTAAGAGTCACAGCGACTGTTTATTGTTAAAGTAATCGTAGGTTATTTTAGGTTAGACAACAGGCTCTGGAGATTGTTTCCAGTCCTTGAATGCTGCAGTACAGTATCTAAGGATGGTACGGATTTCTCCGTTCATCCAGGGTTTTTGGTTGGGTTATGTCTGGATTGTTATTGTGGGTAGAACATCATCAACACATTTCCTAATGAAGCCTGTGACTGATGTACACTGAGTGTACAAAACATTAGGAACACCTTCCTAATAGTGAGTCGCACCTCCTTTTGCCCTCAGAACAGGCTCAATTTGTTGGGTGTGGACTCTACAATGGGTCAAAGGTGTTCCACAGGGATGCTGGCCAATGTTGACTCCAATGCTTCCCACAGTTGTGTCAAGTTAGCTGGATGTCCTTTGGGTAGTGTACCATTCTTGATACACACAGAAAGCTGTTGAGCGTGGGAAAACCCAGCAGCTTTTGCAGTTCTTGACACACTCAAACCAGTGCGCCTGTCACCTACTACCATATCCGGTTCAAAGGCACTTACATTTTCTCTCTTTCCCATTCACTCTCTGAATGGCACACATGCACAATTCATGTCTCAATTATCTCAAGGCTTAAAATTAAAAATCCTTCTTTATCCTGTCTCCTCCCCATCTACACTTTCACCTGGAATCACCTGGTCAGTCTGTGTCATGGAAAGAGCGGGTGGTTCCTCTTCTTTTTTTTGTGTACATTGTACAGTGTACATGTACAGTGTACATTCCTCAGTGTTGATCGACGAGTCCAGGATGGATGAATCTTTGAGCATATTCCAATCAGTATCCTCAAAAGAGCCATGCAGCATTGAGCGCAGTGCCTCACTGTTCTCTGTTGGGGGGGGGCTCCCTCTTCAGTTGCAGCTTGTAGATGTGGAGCAGGAACAGAGAGACAGGGTGGGGGGGGTTCGTACGCATAACTGATGTTTGTGTACACATGGTCCAGCACAGAGGGGGCAGGATGCATGGGGCAGGAAACATGTTGGTGATCATTTGGAAAAAAATTGTTTTAATCTTGCTTGGTTAAAATCTCCCGTGACAATAAAGACTGCTTCCCGGTGAGAGGTTTCTGGCCGGCTAATGTTCTTGTGCAGTTGGATGGGTACCACCTTGATTCTTGCTTGTGGTTTTACTGTATGTACACAGCTGTGACAATAACACGGGAATTCTCTTGACATATAGTGAGGTCGGCATTTTAGCTTCAGGATCTCCAGGTCGGGTGAACAGGACCTAGGGATGTTTTCAACTTCAGTACACCAGGAATTGTTGATGAGGAAGCATACACCTCCCTCCTACTCTTAACAGAAGCCGCCATTCGGGTCCATAAGGAAAATGGAAAAGCCATGTGGTTGAAATAGCAGAGTCGAGGTAATTGACCGTAAGTCATGTCTCTGTAAAAAACAGACACAGCATTCCTTGACGTCCCTCTGCGATTGAAGCCTTGATCTGAGTTCACAAATGTATTTTCCGGCGATTGGACATTAGCCATCAAGATACTAGGGAGTGGAGGCCGTGTAGCCCGTCTTTTCAGCTCGCAGTCCCCCTTTCCTTTCTGTTCTTCATCGCCAGCGTTGCCTTTGGTCATCTCGGCCAGGAGCGACAGGTAAGCCCCTGTGCCGGGAACAAAGATGCAAATGTAGGACTCCAGATCTGGGAGGCTGAGAGATGTGTGTAGCTTCCGATTCATGATCCAGACGTGTTTGTAGGAAAAGATTGCACAAACATTCTGAGCAAACAAAGTAAGAATTAATGCAAAAATAGACATTCTAAAAAAGCAAAGACAAGCAGGAACCGGCAAGACACGCGCCCTCCGCCATCTGTGTGTGTGTCCGTCCGTGCCTGTGGATTTGTTTGTGTTTGTTACACGGTATGTAGTGGCTACACCTTACTCTCGCCTACCCCTGTGTTTGTCTGTGTGTAGTTGGAGGATGCTCAGAGTAAGAGAATGGAGAAGCTACTGGAGAAGCAGAACGACATCCGACAACAGATTATGGATGAGAAACCTAAGGTATGGACACATTTGCCCTCAAATACAGAACTGCAGGATGAAGTTGCTCCGAACCAATCATTCATGGTCAGGTATAGGATGCGTTCCAAATGCCACTCTATTCCCTTGACAGTGCACTCCTTTTGACCACTAGTCAAAAGTGATGCACTATGTAGGGAACGGGGAGACATTTGGGACAAAGACATGTTTTCATCCCATAAAGGGTCCATTGGTTAATCATTTCCATCATGTCCATTGTTACTGTGATTGTAGGAAGGAGGTACGACAGAGGACCAGGGTAAGACATTCTGCGTCTGAGTGTGCATTGATACAGCTTCAATACTTTAGCATGTGTAACAGAAAGCAGCAACACCAAATAATTTATGTGGTTTGAATAAGACGGCAACGGATGGAGAATGATAAGTGGATGCTGCACCTTGCTTCCGACTCTGCCTTTCTTTAACAATAACCTCGATGGTCAACCGCACTCTTAAGGCCAAGCTCAACCTAACACTCCCAAATACTCTGTGCCCTTGTCAGACGGGTCATTCCTTCCTCTCCTCTTCGCCCCTCTCCTCTCCTCCATCACGTCTCCTCTGTCTGCTATGTACACAGAGCTGGATCTCCAAACCCCATTTCATATGGCCTCTAGTTTCTTCACCCCTCCTGCCCCACTCTCAGTGTTCTGCTCTGTGTTTGGGTGTCTGGGACAATTGACTATTTTCAGGCCTATTCCCTCTGAATACTCTGCTCTATAGCTGTGGTTGTGTTGCTGCGTGTGTTTGTTGTAACAACTCATTGTTAACCTTGTTATTGTATGTGGAATAGAAAGTACGCTTTTTGAATTGGCGACGTCTATAAGAGAATTAGCCAAGTACAGTTCATTCGGAAACGTGACTTTGTTTTGGACTTGACTTTTTCCACATTTTGTTGCGTTTACAGTGGGGCTGGGCGATACATCAATATCGATAATTATCGAGGTAATTACTTCGCTCAGTAACGATATAAAAAACGTTTAGATTAATTTTCGACAATGTCGGTATAGAATAATGGGTACAGCAGTCCATTTCACCTCTGTGACGCAGCAGGAACGTGACGAGAAGTGACAATAGGCACGTGGAGAGGTACACGCCCACTAAAAACCACTTCGCACCTCGGGTGATGGAGTAGCCACAATTAACCACGAGAAATGAGTGATGTCGGCGAAAACCGTGGTGATAGCCATGGAGAAGGAGCCGCTTCCAACGAAGAAATGATTGATGAAAAGGGTTCAACTGTTTCAGTCATTTGGAAGCGGTTTGGCTTTTTGAAGTCTGACGAAAAAGGAGAGCAATGTTCGGTGCAAATTGTGCCTTAAGACAGGTGGGTGGTAATATGACAAACCTTTTTCAACATCTGAAGCAAAACCACTCTTTGGAACATGCAGAGAGTTTGAGTTTGCGCCACGGTGTTGATAAACGCCCCTCAAGCACCAGCCAATCTAGGGATGTTCGCCCGAAGCAGTCAACACTGATAGCGTTTATGCCCTACAAGCAAATATCGAATAGACAAAGACATCACAAATGCTATTTTGCATTGCATTACTAAGGACATTAGCACAGCCGAAAAGGAATGTTTCAAGAGGCTTATCAATTGAATTGACCCCAGAACGACCGATTGTTACCGTGTCAGCTCGGGGATTCGATTTCGCAACCTTTCAGTTACTGGTCCAACGCTCTAACCACGGTTTGTTAAGGTATTCTTGAGTTTGAAGCAGATATGCACCTTTAAAACATAATTTGATTAATATCGTGATAATTATCGTTATCGATTGAAAAATGATGTAAAATGATATAGATATCGTGATGATTATCGTTATCGATTGAAAAATGATGTAAAATGATATAGATATCGTGATAATTATCGTTATCGATTGAAAAATGATGTAAAATGATATAGATATCGTGATAATTATCGTTATCGATTGAAAAATGATGTAAAATGATATAGATATCGTGATAATTATCGTTATCGATTGAAAAATGATGTAAAATGATATAGATATCGTGATCATTTATTTGCCATATCGCCCGTCCCTTACAGACTTATTCTAAAATGGATTAAATCATTTTTCCCCTCATCGATCGACACACTATACCCCATAATGACAATGCAAAAATTGAAATATCACATTTAGGTAAGTATTCAGACCCTTTACTCAGTACTTTGTTGAAGCACCTTTGGCAGCGATTACAGCCTTGAGTCTTCTTGGTTATGACGCTACAAGCTTGGCACACCTGTATTTGGGGAGTTTCTCCCATCCTTCTCTGCTGATCCTCTCAAGCTCTGTCAGGTTGGATGGGGAGTTTATTTAAAATAAAATAAAATTGACCTTTATTTAACTAGGCAAGTCAGTTAAGAACAAACTCTTATTTACAATGACGGCCTAGGAACAGTGGGTTAACTGCCTGTTCAGGGGCAGAACGACAGATTTGTATCTTGTCATCTCAGGGGTTTGAACTTGCAACCTTCCGGTTACCAGTCCAACGCTCTAACCACTAGGCTACCCTGCCAAGTGTCACTGCACAACTATTTTCAGGTCTCTCCAGAGATCGATCGGGTTCAAGTCCAGGC
This sequence comes from Oncorhynchus gorbuscha, assembly GCF_021184085.1. NCBI lineage: Eukaryota > Metazoa > Chordata > Actinopteri > Salmoniformes > Salmonidae > Oncorhynchus > Oncorhynchus gorbuscha. The sequence continues at coordinate 39,457,262 of NC_060184.1, read as the reverse complement.
TCTGGCTGGGTCACTCAAGGACATTCAAAAGACTTGTCCCGAAGCCACTCCTGCGTTGTCTTGGCTGTGTGCTTAGGGTCGTTGTCCTGTTAGAAGGTGAACCTTCACCCTAGTCTGAGGTCTTGAGCGCTCTGGAGCAGGTTTTCATCAATGATCTCTCCGTGCTTTTCTCTGTTCATCTTTCCCTCGATCCTGACTAGTCTCCCAGTCCCTGCTGCAGAAAACCATCCCCACAGCATGATGCTGCCACCACCATGCTTCACAGTAGGGATGGTGCCAGGTTTCCTTCAGATGTGACGCTTGGCATTCAGGCCAAAGAGTTCAATCTTGGTTTCATGAGACCAGAGAATCTTGTTTCTCATGGTCTGAAAGTCATTGAGGTGCCTTTTGGAACCTCACAAGGATGATCAATGGAAACAGGATGCACCTGAGCTCAATTTCGAGTTTAATTGCAAAGGGTCTAAATTCTAATGTAAGTAAGCTATTCCAGTTTCTTTTATTATCATAAAGTTGCAAAAACAATACAACAGCTTTTGCTTTTGTCGTCATGGGGTGTTGTGTGTCGATTGATGAGGGAAAACATGTATTGAATCCATTTTAGAATAAGGCTGTAACGTAACAAAATGTGTAAAAAGGGAAGGGGTCTGAATACTTTCCGAATGCACTGCACATCTCAACTCCACGATACCACATCCGCAAGTTGCTGTGAAGTCAATTACTTACATTTTTATTTTTTTAATTCTTTAACCTTTACTGTGTACATACACTGAGTATACAAAACATTAAGAACACCTGCTCTTTCTATGACATGGATTAACCTGGTCAGCCTAAGTGAAAGCTATGGTCCCTTATTGATGTCGCTTGTTAAATCCACTTCAATCAGTGTAAGTGAAGGGGAGGAGACGGGGTAAAGAAGGATTTTTAAACGTTTTAAACCTTTTAAGCCTTGAGGCAATTGAGACATGGACTGTGTATGTGTGCCATCCGGCGGGTGAATCGTCAAGACAGAATATTTAAGTGCCTTTCGAACAGGGTAGGGCCAGGCGCACCGGTTTGTGTCAAGAACTACAACGCTGCTGGATTTTTCATCCTCAACAGTTTCCTGTGCGTTTCAAGAATGGTCCACCACCCAAAGGACATCCAGCCAACTTGACTCAACTATGAGAAGCATTGGAGTCAACATGGGCCAGCATCCCTGTGGAACACTTTCAACACCTTCTGAGGCTAAAAAGGGGGGGGGGGGTGCAACTCAATATAAGGAAGGTGTTCTTAAGGTTTGGTATACTCACACGGTGTTTGTCCTCTGTTGTTTGTCCTCTGTTGAGGGCCTTTCTTTGTTTGCTGAAATCCCATACTTTTTCATAAAATTACAACCACCGACTGCAATCTCCGAGCAACAGCAATGAGGAAACCGTGGGTGGTTGTATTTGATTGAAGTTGTATTTTTTAAAAGTATGTGCTTCAGTGAACAGAGAACCAACATAGGTTTAAGAATGGACATTTTGAAGAAGCCGGAGGTTCACTCCAAGTTGCACTCAACTCCGGTGGGTGCGGTATCGTGGAGTTGAGATGTACTTTGATATATGAAAATGTGAAATGCATTGGACATATTAGAAGGGGGGGCATGGATGATGTTGTACTTACTAGTGCGGCACAGGGACGATGGGAAAGTCTTGAAACAATGAATAGTGCTTTTCTCAATAGCTAGTCACAGTTATACTGTCTTAAGCTGTCGTTAAGAGTCAGCCAACTTCCTACAGTAGCAGATCCTCCGTGCTCATTATTCCACGGTGTGCGTGTGGGCGTGTAAGAGTACGGCTTGTGAGGATGTCATTTTCTCCCCCCGTTTCCTGTCGTAGGCTCTCTCCTTCGATCACACTCTGAATCCCCCAGCCCAGATATTATGACAATTCTCGAAGAGGAGTAGAAAAAGAGAGTGATGATGATGATGATGATGAAGTCAAGTGAGAGTTCCATGCAGGGCTAATGGAGGAGGGCATGACTAACCAGGATAGGGCTAATATGAAGACACACACACATTTTCACTGACGCATGTACACACTCTCTCTCTCTCACACACACACATGGTTCTGACCCAGATTTCTCCTCTGGGCTCAGAGCAGCCGCTAATGGACCGCTATAACCATCCCTGGTCTGTGGAGACCCTCACATCTTTCACTGCGACCGCCCGCCCGCCCGGGTTAGCACCACGCTACGCTGCCTCACGTGTGTGTGTGTGTGTGTGTGTGTGTGTGTGTGTGTGTGTGTGTGTGTGTGTGTGTGTGTGTGTGTGTGTGTGTGTGTGTGTGTGTGTGTGTGTGTGTGTGTGTGTGTGTGTGTGTGTGTGTGTGTGTGTGTGTGTGTGTGTGTGTGTGTCAGGCCAGCTGCTATCCCGCTGTGCAGAAGGAAATAGATGCGACTGAGGCCAGTTTACCCAAATAACCACTCATGTTCCATGTCCAGTTTTAACTCAACCTACTTGCTACTGTATCCGTCTGGCCGAAGTGAATGTTATAGCTCCTAACCCGTTTACTGTGTGTCTGAAGACGCAGAACTTTTAAGCCCGTGTTCCAATGGAGGGTCAGTTGTTTTACATGGAGGAATCTGCCAGGTTGCGGGGCTGTGCCTTTTGGTCTCCAAACGTCAGCATGTGCTCCGTTACTTCAACGTTTGTGTTGCCTAGGCCATGGCTATACGGCAACATGTCAGAAGAGAGAGAGAGAGAAAATGGGGAAAGAGAGAGATATGGAGTCGGTATGGGCAGGGAGGGAGAGAGAGTGTGAGAGGGAATAGCTGATGGAGGGAGAGAGAGAGAGTGTGTATGATAGGGGATGGAGAGAAAGAGGAGGGAGAGAGAGCGCGTGTCCTCTGTCTTGTCTGTCGTCACTCTCCGCGGGTGCGCATTCAGGTGATGGTGTCCTGCTAATGTTCTAATCAAAATGGCTTCACACCCACAGTACGGTAGACGCTGATTGAGCACACACACATACACACACACACACCTCCAACATCGCTCTCAAAGACATACCATTGCACCAGGGTACTCAGCCCTAGTGTTATGGTTGATTATCTTAAAGTAGCTAACTGTCCAGTGAAAATATCACTTTTAAAAGTTCATATTCTGTTAACTCATACCCAAATAATGTTATGGACTCGTCCTAAGCTCATATTGGTGGCCCAAGCAGAAAGGGAAAAAAACACTTCAAAGACCCCAACTCAAACTTGTAATCTCAAACAGACCATTTAAGAAGAAAAAAAAGCTTGCTATTTCATCATAGAGTATGTCATACTCCTGAGGAGGATGAGCTGGCCAATCAACGGTCTAGAGGAGGATGAGCTGGCCAATCAGCGGTCTGCACGTCTTAATTTTCTTAATGACCGGTACACGCCAACACCATTCTGTTGTTGTGATACTCCCACACCATTCTGTTGTTGTGATACTCCCACACCATTCTGTTGTTGAGATACTCCCACACCATTCTGTTGTTGTGATACTCCCACACCATTCTGTCGTTGTGATACTCCCACACCATTCTGTCGTTGTGATACTCCCACACCATTCTGTTGTTGAGATACTCCCACACCATTCTGTTGTTGTGATACTCCCACACCATTCTGTTGTTGTGATACTCCCACACCATTCTGTTGTTGTGATACTCCCACACCATTCTGTTGTTGTGATACTCCCACACCATTCTGTTGTTGTGATACTCCCACACCATTCTGTTGTTGTGATACTCCCACACCATTCTGTTGTTGTGATACTCCCACACCATTCTGTTGTTGTGATACTCCCACACCATTCTGTTGTTGAGATACTCCCACACCATTCTGTTGTTGAGATACTCCCACACCATTCTGTTGTTGTGATACTCCCACACCATTCTGTTGTTGTGATACTCCCACACCATTCTGTCGTTGTGATACTCCCACACCATTCTGTCGTTGTGATACTCCCACACCATTCTGTCGTTGTGATACTCCCACACCATTCTGTCGTTGTGATACTCCCACACCATTCTGTCGTTGTGATACTCCCACACCATTCTGTCGTTGTGATACTCCCACACCATTCTGTCGTTGTGATACTCCCACACCATTCTGTCGTTGTGATACTCCCACACCATTCTGAAACAGAAAAGCAGCTTTTGAACATATTGAATTATTTAACTCATATAGTAAGTAATTATAGGTCATATGTCAAGGTTTTACCTGGGAGAGTCATGCTATGTGGTAGTCTTCCCTTCCCTAATTATAGGTCACTCTGGCTAAGAGGGTCTGCTGAATGACTAAGATATAGGAATGTAATTGGGAACTCTAGGTCTGATACACCTGGACAGTAATCTCTATTACCCTACACCTACACACTGCACCAGTTGTCCTCCTACTTGACTGTGTAGCTAGCCTAGACAGGTGAAATGCCATTCACACCTACAACACCATTATTGTGGTTCTCACACTTGCTCACACAGGATGTGAGACGACTGGGAGGAGAAGTGTATATGCGTCACGTGTGTCACTCGCGTACACGTGTGTGCACCGGGAGACACATGCGGTGTGAGTATGGGGTGTATGTGTGTGGAGGTAGATGGCCCCGGTCTCATCCTTTTCGGAGCAGGCAACAGAAAATGGTGGCGTTCCCGAGTGCAGGAGCCATTACTGTAACACTCTCACGTACACTTTTCCTCTATCAAAAACTCACCGTCACACACACACACAGTGACGCACACACAAACGCACACAGTGTTTGGTCCGTGATGCAACACACCGGAGCCCTGTGCAGTTGTCATGGAAACGCTCATTCTACCCCCCCTCCTCGCCCCACACACACAAACACACCCCTCCCCATCTTCTATCCACGACTCTCTCTGCAATCTGTTAATTTGGAGCCTGATGACACAACCCAGGGACTGCCTGGTGGTGGCCTGTAGAAAGACCGAGAGAGGGAGGGACAGAGAGAGAGAGAGAAACCACAAAAGAAAATAGGGAGAGTGAGGGAGGGAGGAAGAGAAAATGAGTGAGGAAGAAGGAGAGACAGGAGGGATAGCGGAGAGACAGGGAGGGATAGACTGAGAGACAGGGAGGGATAGACGGAGAGACAGGGAGGGATAGACGGAGAGACAGGGAGGGATAGACGGAGAGACAGGGAGGGATAGACGGAGAGACAGGGAGGGATAGACGGAGAGACAGGGAGGGATAGACGGAGAGACAGGGAGGGATAGACGGAGAGACAGGGAGGGATAGACGGAGAGACAGGGAGGGATAGACGGAGAGACAGGGAGGGATAGACGGAGAGACGGGGAGGGAGAGACGGAGAGACGGGGAGGGATAGACGGAGAGACGGGGAGGGATAGACGGAGAGACGGGGAGGGATAGACGGAGAGACAGGGAGGGATAGACGGAGAGACGGGGAGGGATAGACGGAGGGATAGATGGAGAGACAGGGAGGGATAGACGGAGAGACAGGGGGAGAGACAGGGGGATAGACGGAGAGACGGGGATAGACGGAGAGACAGGGAGGGATAGACGGAGAGACGGGGATAGACGGAGAGACGGGGATAGACTGAGAGATGGGGGATAGACGGAGAGACGGGGGATAGACTGAGAGACAGGGAGGGATAGACTGAGAGACAGGGAGGGATAGACTGAGAGACAGGGAGGGATAGACTGAGAGACAGGGAGGGATAGACTGAGAGACAGGGAGGGATAGACTGAGAGACAGGGAGGGATAGACGGAGAGACGGGGAGGGATAGACGGAGGGATAGATGGAGAGACAGGGAGGGATAGACGGAGAGACAGGGGGATAGACGGAGAGACGGGGATAGACGGAGAGACAGAGGGGGATAGACGGAGAGACAGGGAGGGATAGACGGAGAGACGGGGATAGACGGAGAGACGGGGATAGACGGAGAGATGGGGGATAGACGGAGAGACGGGGGATAGACGGAGAGACGGGGGATAGACGGAGAGACGGGGGATAGACTGAGAGACAGGGAGGGATAGACTGAGAGACAGGGAGGGATAGACGGAGGGATAGACGGAGAGACAGGGAGGGATAGACGGAGAGACAGGGAGGGATAGACGGAGAGACGAGGGATAGACGGAGAGACGGGGGATAGACGGAGAGACAGGGGGATAGACGGAGAGACAGGGGGGTTGACGGAGAGACAGGGGGATAGACGGAGAGACAGGGGGATAGACGGAGAGACAGGGAGGGATAGACGGAGAGACAGGGGGATAGACAGGGAGGGATAGTCGGAAAGACAGGGGGATAGACGGAGAGACAGGGAGTGATAGACGGAGAGACAGGGAGGGATAGACGGAGAGACAGGGAGGGATAGACGGAGAGACAGGGAGGGATAGACGGAGAGACAGGGAGGGATAGACGGAGAGACAGGGGGGATAGACAGGGAGGGATAGTCGGAGAGACAGGGGGGATAGACGGAGAGACAGGGAGGGATAGACGGAGAGACAGGGAGGGATAGACGGAGAGACAGGGAGGGATAGACGGAGAGACAGGGAGGGATAGACGGAGAGACAGGGAGGGATAGACGGAGAGACAGGGAGGGATAGACAGGGAGGGATAGACGGAGAGGCAGGGGGGATAGACGGAGAGACGGGGGGATAGACGGAGAGACGGGGGGATAGACGGAGAGACGGGGGATAGACGGAGAGACAGGGGGATAGACAGGGAGGGATAGTCGGAGAGACAGGGGGGATAGACGGAGAGACAGGGAGGGATAGACGGAGAGACAGGGAGGGATAGACGGAGAGACAGGGAGGGATAGACGGAGAGACAGGGAGGGATAGACGGAGAGACAGGGAGGGATAGACGGAGAGACAGGGAGGGATAGACGGAGAGACAGGGGGGATAGACGGAGAGACAGGGAGGGATAGACGGAGAGACAGGGAGGGATAGACGGAGAGACAGGGAGGGATAGACGGAGAGACAGGGAGGGATAGACGGAGAGACAGGGAGGGATAGACGGAGAGACAGGGAGGGATAGACGGAGAGACAGGGAGGGATAGACGGAGAGACAGGGAGGGATAGACGGAGAGACAGGGAGGGATAGACGGAGAGACAGGGGGGATAGACGGAGAGACAGGGAGGGATAGACGGAGAGACAGGGAGGGATAGACGGAGAGACGGGGAGGGATAGACGGAGAGACGGGGAGGGATAGACGGAGAGACAGGGAGGGATAGACGGAGGGATAGACGGAGAGATAGGGAGGGATAGGCGGAGAGACAGGGAGGGATAGACGGAGAGACAGGGGGGATAGACGGAGAGACAGGGAGGGATAGACGGAGAGACAGGGAGGGATAGACGGAGAGACAGGGAGGGATAGACGGAGAGACAGGGAGGGATAGACGGAGAGACAGGGAGGGATAGACAGGGAGGGATAGACGGAGAGGCAGGGGGATAGACGGAGAGACAGGGGGATAGACGGGGGGATAGACGGAGAGACGGGGGGATAGACAGAGAGACGGGGGGATAGACGGAGAGACGGGGGATAGACGGAGAGACGGGGGGATAGACGGAGAGACGGGGGGATAGACGGAGAGATGGGGAGGGATAGACGGAGAGACAGGGAGGGATAGACGGAGAGACAGGGAGGGATAGACGGAGAGACAGGGAGGGATAGACGGAGGGATAGACGGAGAGATAGGGAGGGATAGGCGGAGAGACAGGGAGGGATAGATGGAGAGACAGGGGGGATAGACGGAGAGACAGGGAGGGATAGACGGAGAGACAGGGAGGGATAGACGGAGAGACAGGGAGGGAGAGACGGAGAGACAGGGAGGGATAGACGGAGAGACAGGGAGGGATAGACTGAGAGACAGGAGGGATAGACTGAGAGACAGGGGGATAGACGGAGAGACAGGGGGATAGACGGGGGGATAGACGGGGGGATAGACGGAGAGACGGGGGGATAGACGGAGAGACGGGGGGATAGACGGAGAGACGGGGGATAGACGGAGAGGCAGGGAGGGATAGACGGAGAGACTCCTTTATCCTATTCTTTCTCATTCTTCCCCTCCTTCCCTCTTCCTCCCTTTCTATACTCTCCCCCTTTATCCCACTCTCTCTCTTCCTCATTCTTCCCCTCCTCCCCTCTTCCTCCCTCTCTATACTCTCCCCCTTATCCCACTCTCTCTCTTCCTCATTCTTCCCCTCCTCCCCTCTTCCTCCCTCTCTATACTCTCCCCCTTATCCCACTCTCTCTCTTCCTCATTCTTCCCCTCCTTCCCTCTTCCTCCTTCTCTATACTCTCCCCCTTTATCCCACTCTCTCTCTTCCTCATTCTTCCCTCCTTCCCTCTTCCTCCCTCTCTCTCTCTACTCTCCCCCTTTATCCCACTCTCTCTCTTTCTCATTCTTTCCCTCCTTCCCTCTTCCTCCCCTCTCTCTACTCTCCCCCTTTATCCCACTCTCTCTCTTCCTCATTCTTCCCCTCCTTCCCTCTTCCTCCCTCTCTGTACTCTCCGCCTTTATCCCACTCTCTCTCTTTCTCATTCTTCCCTCTTCCTCCCTCTCTATACTCTCCCCCTTTATCCCACTCTCTCTTCCTTATTCTTCCCATCCTTCCCTCTTCCTCCCTCTCTATACTCTACCCCTTTATCCCACTCTCTCTCTTTCTCATTCTTCCCCTCCTCCCCTCTTCCTCCCTCTCTGTACTCTCCGCCTTTATCCCACTCTCTCTTTCTCATTCTTCCCCTCCTTCCCTCTTCCTCCCCTCTCTCTCTCTACTCTCCCCCTTTATCCCACTCTCTCTCTTTCTCATTCTTCCCCTCCTCCCCTCTTCCTCCCTCTCTGTACTCTCCGCCTTTATCCCACTCTCTCTCTTTCTCATTCTTCCCCTCCTTCCCTCTTCCTCCCCCTCTCTCTCTCTACTCTCCCCCTTTATCCCACTCTCTCTCTTTCTCATTCTTCCCCTCCTCCCCTCTTCCTCCCTCTCTACACTCTACCCCTTTATCCCACTCTCTCTCTTTCTCATTCTTCCCCTCCTTCCCTCTTCCTCCCTCTCTCTACACTCCCCCTTTATCCCACTCTCTCTCTTCCTCATTCTTCCCCTCCTTCCCTCTTCCTCCCTCTCTCTCTCTCTACTCTCCCCCTTTATCCCACTCTCTCTTCCTCATTCTTCCCCTCCTTCCCTCTTCCTCCCTCTCTCTCTCTACTCTCCCCCTTTATCCCACTCTCTCTCTTCCTCATTCTTCCCCTCCTTCCCTCTTCCTCTCTCTCTCTATGCCTCTCTGACTGTTGGCGGTCATGGCTTCCCTCATCGCTGCCTTTGGTCTGCTCCTCTCTCCATTCCATAGGGTCACATCAATAATTAATGCATACACACACACACACACGCACACGCACACGCACGCGCACACACACTCACACCCTGCCCACAGGGAACATTGCTACTCCCAGAGGAAAGCCGATGCAGTGAGACGAAGCCTTTTGTCACACATTTGTGTCTACGTGTGTTTGTGCTTGTGAGTATATCTGCATGTGTGTGGTTGTGTGCCAGGTTACAGTCCTGCTTGCCTGTGGTGTTGGATGACAGGGCTGCTGTTTCAGCTCAAACCATGGTGGTCACCCTCTGAGGCTGATATGGCAGGATGTGTGTGCGCACGCGCGTGTGTGTGTCGGTGTTGACTAATGAAGGTGTCTTGAAAGGTTTCACATCTCTTGTTGTCCTGCTGGAAACCCTCCCCTCTACATCGCTGTATAATAGTTCCACGCTGTCACAATGAGCCAGCTCTATATATCAGCATTACTATAAGAAAAGAAGGAAAAACTGAGGGAGTGAGAGAGGAATATAAATAATGGGATGGGGGGGGGTAGAGAAAGAGAGGAGAGAAAATATATATAAAACCTGTCCGTTCTCTCGTCGAGGAACAATTGAGTCCTGGACAAATATACTTAACTCTGTACAGAATAATCTTGGCTAAAGCCCAACACAGACAAATAAACAATTCATAAAGCCCATCTCTCTCTCTCTGTCTCTCTCTCTCTCTGTTTCTCTCTCTCTCTCTCTCTCTCTCTCTCTGTTTCTCTCTCTCTCTCTCTCTCTCTCTCTCTCTCTCTCTCTCTGTCTCTCTCTCTTGCTCTCTCTCCTTCATTATGCCTCTCTTGTGGACCACTGGAAAGAATGCAAATGGTGCTTAAGCAACCCCTCAGACAGCCAGCACACACATTTCAGAGTGGTGACCCCTCATTCACCTCCTGGTCACGGAGAGCCTAATTGGACTGTGTTTGGATCTATCTAGGACAGGAGGGGACAAACACACACAGTGTGGCATATATCACAGGAGTGGGTTGGAACTGCTAGGGTTGAAAATGGACTGGGTTCTGCTGTACCTAAACCATGTTACAGTACCAGAAGACTGCCCAGCAGCTTTTAAATGGATCTGTATTCCTTATTAAGTGCACTCTGCGGGCCCTGGACATAAGTAGTGCACTATGATTCTAAATCGTTAATGCTGGATGTTATCACTGGTGGCCAAACATCCTCCTGGACATCTCCCCTCCCGCAGGGTTTTGTTCCAGCCCTAATCGAACACACCTGATTCAACTAATCAGCTGCTCCCTGGGACCTTGCGTGTGTAGGGCTGGAGTAAAAGTTATGTAACCTGTCTTACTAGCTCTAGTACTGAAAGTGACAAGAAGCCACACATTCATTTGGAACCGAATTTAGTACCGAGGCCCTCCGACACACACACACACACACACACACACACACACACACACACACACACACACACACACACACACACACACACACACACACACACACACACACACACACACACACACACACACACACACACACACACACACACACACACACACACACACACACACACACACACCGCTTCCCTCGATGCGCCTCAGAATGAGGACAGATGGTGAAAGTCATCCAGTATAGTATTTTAAGAAAGGCAGAAGTGAGTGTGTGTGTGTGTTTTGACAGATGATGGGTCTTCTGAGGTGATACCGTGTTTAAGTGCTCGTTTGGGTCCAAGCGGAAACCACACACACGAACACAAACACTGCGCTGGTCTCTGAAGGGTAGTTGAGGTTGCTCAGTCAGATCCGGACACCTGATGAGACCTTCTATTAGACAGCACTGTTGGAGGAGGCTCAGCTCTCCACTCTGTTGGATGCCGCATTGAGAAAGGTGGGAGAAGAAATGGAGACTGACAGAAAGCGAGAGAAAGAGAGAGACCCTGCTCGCTCCATCTGCTCGTCCTCTCCTCCCTCTTCACCCCATTACTGTGACTTTTAATTACCTCAGCTGTCACTCCACCCCCAGGTGATAACGAGGTGTGGTGTTCGTCACACCCTGTCCCCAACCGACACACACACCCTGTCCCCAACCGACACACACACCCTGTCCCCAACCGACACACACACCCTGTCCCCAACCGACACACACACACCCTGTCCCCAACCGACACACACACACCCTGTCCCAGCCCACACACCTCGTCCTGATATACAACCTGTCTCCAACATTTACACACACCCTGTCCCCAACATTTACACACACCCTGTCCCCAACCGACACACACACACCCTGTCCCAACCAACACACACACACCCTGTCCCCAACCGACACACACACACCCTGTCCCAACCCACACACCTCGTCCTGATATACAACCTGTCTCCAACATTTACACACACCCTGTCCCCAACCGACACACACACCCTGTCCCCAACCGACACACACACACCCTGTCCCAACCAACACACACACACCGTGTCCCCAACCGACACACACACACCCTGTCCCAACCCACACACCTCGTCCTGATATACAACCTGTCTCCAACATTTACACACACCCTGTCCCCAACCGACTCACACACACCCTGTCTCCACCCACACACCTCGTCCTGAAATATACAACCTGTCTCCAACATTTACACACACCCTGTCCCCAACCGACACACACACACCCTGTCCCAACCCACACACCTCGTCCTGATATGCAACCTGTCTCCAACATTTACACACACCCTGTCCCAACCGACACACACACACCCTGTCTCCAACCGACACACACACACCCTGTCCCAACCCACACACACACACCCTGTCCACAACCCACACACCTTGTCCTGATATACAACCTGTCTCCAACATTTGCACACACCCTGTCCCCAACCGACACACACACACCATGTCCACAACCCACACACCTTGTCCTGATATACAACCTGTCTCCAACATTTACACACACCCTGTCCCCAACCGACACACCTCGTCCTGATATACAACCTGTCTCCAACGTTTACACACACGCTGTCTCCAACCGACACACACACACACCGTGTCCACAACCGACACCCACACACCCTGTCCCAACCAACACTCACACACCCTGTCCCCAACCGACACACACACACCCTGTCCCAACCCACACACCTCGTCCTAATATACAAACTGTCTCCAACATTTACACACAACACCCTGTCCACAACCCACACACCTCGTCCTGATATACAACCTGTCTCCAACATTTACACACACCCTGTCCCCAACCGACACACACACACCCTGTCCCAACCCACACACCTCGTCCTGATATACAACCTGTCTCCAACATTTACACACACCCTGTCCCAACCGACACACACACACCCTGTCTCCAACCGACACACACACACCCTGTCCCAACCCACACACACACACCCTGTCCACAACCCACACACCTTGTCCTGATATACAACCTGTCTCCAACATTTGCACACACCCTGTCCCCAACCGACACACCTTGTCCTGATATACAACCTGTCTCCAACATTTACACACACCCTGTCCCCAACCGACACACCTCGTCCTGATATACAACCTGTCTCCAACGTTTACACACACGCTGTCTCCAACCGACACACACACACACCGTGTCCACAACCGACACCCACACACCCTGTCCCAACCAACACTCACACACCCTGTCCCCAACCGACACACACACACCCTGTCCCAACCCACACACCTCGTCCTGATATACAAACTGTCTCCAACATTTACACACAACACCCTGTCCACAACCCACACACCTCGTCCTGATATACAACCTGTCTCCAACATTTACACACACCCTGTCCCCAACCGACACACACACACCCTGTCCCAACCCACACACCTCGTCCTGATATACAACCTGTCTCCAACATTTACACACACCCTGTCCCAACCGACACACACACACCCTGTCTCCAACCGACACACACACACCCTGTCCCAACCCACACACACACACCCTGTCCACAACCCACACACCTTGTCCTGATATACAACCTGTCTCCAACATTTGCACACACCCTGTCCCCAACCGACACACACACACCATGTCCACAACCCACACACCTTGTCCTGATATACAACCTGTCTCCAACATTTACACACACCCTGTCCCCAACCGACACACCTCGTCCTGATATACAACCTGTCTCCAACGTTTACACACACGCTGTCTCCAACCGACACACACACACACCGTGTCCACAACCGACACCCACACACCCTGTCCCAACCAACACTCACACACCCTGTCCCCAACCGACACACACACACCCTGTCCCAACCCACACACCTCGTCCTGATATACAAACTGTCTCCAACATTTACACACAACACCCTGTCCACAACCCACACACCTCGTCCTGATATACAACCTGTCTCCAACATTTACACACACCCTGTCCCCAACCGACACACACACACCCTGTCCCAACCCACACACCTCGTCCTGATATACAACCTGTCTCCAACATTTACACACACCCTGTCCCAACCCACACACACACACACCCTGTCCCCAACAGACACACCTCGTCCTGATATACAACCTGTCTCCAACATTTACACACACGCTGTCTCCAACCGACACACACACACACCGTGTCCACAACCGACACCCACACACCCTGTCCCAACCGACACTCACACACCCTGTCCCCAACCGACACACACACACCCTGTCCCAACCCACACACCTCGTCCTGATATACAACCTGTCTCCAACATTTACACACACCCTGTCCCAACCCACACACCTCGTCCTGATATACAACCTGTCTCCAACATTTACACACACCCTGTCCCAACCGACACACACACACCCTGTCCCCAACCGACACACACCCTGTCCCAACCCACACACCTCGTCCTGATATACAACCTGTCTCCAACATTTACACACACCCTGTCCCAACCCACACACACACACCCTGTCCACAACCCACACACCTCGTCCTGATATACAACCTGTCTCCAACATTTACACACACCCTGTCCCCAACCGACACACACACCCTGTCCACAACCGACACACACACACCCTGTCCACAACCCACACACCTCGTCCTGATATAAAACCTGTCTCCAACATTTACACATACCCTGTCCCAACCCACACACACACACCCTGTCCCAACCCACCCACCTCGTCCTGATATACAACCTGTCTCCAACATTTACACACACCCTGTCCCAACCGACACACACACACCCTGTCCCAGCCCACACACCTCGTCCTGATATACAACCTGTCTCCAACATTTACACACACCCTGTCCACAACCGACACACACACACCATGTCCACAACCGACACACACACACCATGTCCACAACCGACACACACACACCATGTCCACAACCGACACACACACACCCTGTCCCAACCGACACACACACACCCTGTCCCAGCCCACACACCTCGTCCTGATATACAACCTGTCTCCAACATTTACACACACCCTGTCCACAACCGACACACACACACCATGTCCACAACCGACACACACACACCATGTCCACAACCGACACACACACACCATGTCCACAACCGACACACACACACCCTGTCCCAACCCACACACCTCGTCCTGATATACAACCTGTCTCCAACATTTACACACACCCTGTCCACAACCCACACACCTCGTCCTGATATACAACCTGTCTCCAACATTTACACACACCCTGTCCCAACCGACACACACACACCCTGTCCCCAACCGACACACACACACCCTGTCCCAACCCACACACCTCGTCCTGATATACAAACTGTCTCCAACATTTACACACAACACCCTGTCCACAACCCACACACCTCGTCCTGATATACAACCTGTCTCCAACATTTACACACACCCTGTCCCCAACCGACACACACACACCCTGTCCCAACCCACACACCTCGTCCTGATATACAACCTGTCTCCAACATTTACACACACCCTGTCCCAACCCACACACACACACCCTGTCCCCAACAGACACACCTCGTCCTGATATACAACCTGTCTCCAACATTTACACACACGCTGTCTCCAACCGACACACACACACACCGTGTCCACAACCGACACCCACACACCCTGTCCCAACCGACACTCACACACCCTGTCCCCAACCGACACACACACACCCTGTCCCAACCCACACACCTCGTCCTGATATACAACCTGTCTCCAACATTTACACACACCCTGTCCCAACCCACACACCTCGTCCTGATATACAACCTGTCTCCAACATTTACACACACCCTGTCCCAACCGACACACACACACCCTGTCCCCAACCGACACACACCCTGTCCCAACCCACACACCTCGTCCTGATATACAACCTGTCTCCAACATTTACACACACCCTGTCCCAACCCACACACACACACCCTGTCCACAACCCACACACCTCGTCCTGATATACAACCTGTCTCCAACATTTACACACACCCTGTCCCCAACCGACACACACACCCTGTCCACAACCGACACACACACACCCTGTCCACAACCCACACACCTCGTCCTGATATAAAACCTGTCTCCAACATTTACACATACCCTGTCCCAACCCACACACACACACCCTGTCCCAACCCACCCACCTCGTCCTGATATACAACCTGTCTCCAACATTTACACACACCCTGTCCCAACCGACACACACACACCCTGTCCCAGCCCACACACCTCGTCCTGATATACAACCTGTCTCCAACATTTACACACACCCTGTCCACAACCGACACACACACACCATGTCCACAACCGACACACACACACCATGTCCACAACCGACACACACACACCATGTCCACAACCGACACACACACACCCTGTCCCAACCGACACACACACACCCTGTCCCAGCCCACACACCTCGTCCTGATATACAACCTGTCTCCAACATTTACACACACCCTGTCCACAACCGACACACACACACCATGTCCACAACCGACACACACACACCATGTCCACAACCGACACACACACACCATGTCCACAACCGACACACACACACCCTGTCCCAACCCACACACCTCGTCCTGATATACAACCTGTCTCCAACATTTACACACACCCTGTCCACAACCCACACACCTCGTCCTGATATACAACCTGTCTCCAACATTTACACACACCCTGTCCCAACCGACACACACACACCCTGTCCCCAACCGACACACACACACCCTGTCCCAACCCACACACCTCGTCCTGATATACAACCTGTCTCCAACATTTACACACACCCTGTCCCAACCCACACACACACACCCTGTCCACAACCCACACACCTTGTCCTGATATACAACCTGTCTCCAACATTTGCACACACCCTGTCCCCAACCGACACACACACACCCTGTCCACAACCCACACACCTTGTCCTGATATACAACCTGTCTCCAACATTTACACACACCCTGTCCCCAACCGACACACACACACCCTGTCCCCAACCGACACACCTCGTCCTGATATACAACCTGTCTCCAACGTTTACACACACGCTGTCTCCAACCGACACACACACACACCGTGTCCACAACCGACACCCACACACCCTGTCCCAACCGACACTCACACACCCTGTCCCCAACCGACACACACACACCCTGTCCACAACCCACACACCTCGTCCTGATATACAACCTGTCTCCAACATTTACATACACCCTGTCCCAACCCACACACACACACCCTGTCCCAACCCACACACCTCGTCCTGATATACAACCTGTCTCCAACATTTACACACACCCTGTCCCCAACCGACACACACACACCCTGTCCCAACCCACACACCTCGTCCTGATATACAACCTGTCTCCAACATTTACACACACCCTGTCCCCAACCGACACACACACCCTGTCCACAACTGACACACACACACCCTGTCCACAACCCACACACCTCGTCCTGATATAAAACCTGTCTCCAACATTTACACATACCCTGTCCCAACCCACACACACACACCCTGTCCCAACCCACCCACCTCGTCCTGATATACAACCTGTCTCCAACATTTACACACACCCTGTCCCAACCGACACACACACCCTGTCCCAGCCCACACACCTCGTCCTGATATACAACCTGTCTCCAACATTTACACACACCCTGTCCACAACCGACACACACACACCATGTCCACAATCGACACACACACACCATGTCCACAACCGACACACACACACCATGTCCACAACCGACACACACACACCATGTCCACAACCGACACACACACACCCTGTCCCAACCGACAAACACACACCCTGTCCCAGCCCACACACCTCGTCCTGATATACAACCTGTCTCCAACATTTACACACACCCTGTCCACAACCGACACACACACACCATGTCCACAACCGACACACACACACCATGTCCACAACCGACACACACACACCATGTCCACAACCGACACACACACACCATGTCCACAACCGACACACACACACCATGTCCACAACCGACACACACACACCCTGTCCCCAACCGACACACACACCCTGTCCCCAACCGACACACGCGCGCATGCATCCCCGATGGCAATGAACACACACACACACACACACACACACACACACACACACACACACACACACACACACACACACACACACACACACACACACACACACACACACACACACACACACACACCCCATGAACCATTTACTTCCAGCCACCCACCCCATTTCACCTCACACCCTCCTGCTCCACCCCACCTTTCTTTTAAACACCATGAAACCATCCGAGCTAAGAGAGAGATGACAGCTTTAATCAAAGGACCTCGGGGCCTATGGCTTACAGGAGGACAGCAGACCACACATACTCTCGCTCCCCTTCTCACACACACACACACACACACACACACACACACACACACACACACACACACACACACACACACACACACACACACACACACACACACACACACACACACACACACACACACACACACACACACACACACACACACACACACACACAGTTCACAATCTCTCTGTCACACTCACGCGTGCGGCAGACTGTCCCTTCCTAAGTGGGTCAGCAGCGGGGAGGAGACGGGCTGCAGAGCGGAGCGTCTTTTGCCATCTGGCAAAACGCTCTTCCTGGAAGGTCACCTTGGGGTGTGTGGTCTGATCAGGGCAGAGGTCACCTTGGGGTGTGTGGTCTGATCAGGGCAGAGGTCACCTTAGGCTCCCGTATGAATGTGACACACACACCTTAGAAAAGGTGGTCCAATCAGAGCAGACACAACTTCAAGCTCGGTTAGCGAAAGAGTAAGAGTAGACGAATTGGAATAGAACTGCCCTGTGTGATGCATGATGATAAGATATGTGTTGCATCCTCATTTGCTCCCTTTTCCAGATACACCTGAGTATACGAAACATCAAGAACACCTGCTCTTTCCGTGACATAGACTGACCAGGTGAATCCAGGTGAAAGCTATGATCCCTCTTTGATGTCACTTGTTAAATCCACTTCAATCAGTGTAGGTGAAGGGGAGGAGACGGGTTAAAGAAGGATTTTGAAGCCTTGAGACAATCGAGACATGGATTGTGTACGTGCGCGATTCAGAGGGTGAGTGGGCAAGACAAAAAACAGAGTATGGTAGTAGGTGTGTCAAGAACTACAACGCTACTGGGTTTTTCACGCTCAACAGTTTCCCGTGCGTATCAAGAATGGTCCACCACCCAAACGACATCCAGCCAACTTGACACAACTGTGGGAAGCACTGAAGTCAACATGGGCCAGCATCCCTGTTGAACGCTTTCGACACCTTGCAGAGTCCTGTTGAGGCTGTTCTGATATTGCAAAGTGTTCCTAATGTTTGGTATACTCGGTGCACTACATTTACGACTGATGAAAAGTAGTGCTCTATGTAGGGGATAGGGTGCCATTTGGGACTGATGAAAAGTAGTGCTCTATGTAGGGGATAGGGTGCCATTTAGGACTGATGAAAAGTAGTGCTCTATGTAGGGGATAGGGTGCCATTTAGGACGCAGGTGACTAAATGTATTATTTCCATGGTACAGAGGCAGGTTCTGTCATCAGGCAGGTTCTGTCACTGAGAACAGCTTGTCCTATGTGAGGAGGGGTGGAATCAGAAAGATGTGTCAGAGTCTGTTTGGATCAGGCGGAGACTTAATGGAGGGAAAGTCAAGTGCAAAGGAAAGGACTGAATGTCTGGAAGGGCAAGTGGTTCCTCCTTGTTCCTGAAGAGTCCGTGGAGGGGTAATCACCTCACTCACCTCACCTGTCCTCTAGTCTATGTGATTGACTTCCTTCCTCTCTCCTCCATACAGCCCTCTCTCCTTTCCTCACTCCAATTCCTAGTTGGATAGTCTTCATCCATCTCTCCTCCTCTCCCCAGTCCTCCAGTGGGATAGTCATCCCTCTCTGCTCCCCTATCCAGTCCTCCAGTGGGATAGTCTTCATCCATCTCTCCTCCTCTCCCCAGTCCTCCAATGGGATAGTCATCATCCCTCTCTCCTCCTCTCCCCAGTCCTCCAGTGGGATAGTCTTCATCCCTCTCTCCCCAGTCCTCCAGTGGGATAGTCTTCATCCCTCTCTGCTCCCCTATCCAGTCCTCCAGTGGGATAGTCTTCATCCCTCTCTCCCCAGTCCTCCAGTGGGATAGTCTTCATCCCTCTCTCCCCAGTCCTCCAGTGGGATAGTCTTCATCCCTCTCTGCTCCCCTATCCAGTCCTCCAGTGGGATAGCCTTCATCCCTCTCTCCTCCTCTCCCCAGTCCTCCAGTGGGATAGTCTTCATCCCTCTCTCCTCCTCTCCCCAGTCCTCCAGTGGGATAGTCTTCATCCCTCTCTCCTCCTCTCCCCAGTCCTCCAGTGGGATAGTCTTCATCCCTCTCTCCTCCTCTCCCCAGTCCTCCAGTGGGATAGTCTTCATCCCTCTCTCCTCCTCTCCCCAGTCCTCCTGTGGGATAGTCTTCATCCCTCTCTCCTCCTCTCCCCAGTCCTCCAGTGGGAAAGTCTTCATCCGTCTCTGCCTGTGTCTCCTACAAGCATCTCTTTACACCTGGAGGCTTCTCTGTAGAAACATGTTTGGATTTGAACAGCCCCACTCTCAAGAATTGCTCCTTGGATTGGAGTGGGACTGAGGTTAATTAATATTGGATCACTTCACAATAGTTTGATTGTGTATAAAAGGTGTATTACCCACAAAGACAGCCATCGTCCTGACCATTAGCCCACAAGTCATTTGGCGATACATTAATCGTAGGGTTGTTTTGATGAGTAAGTAATCCTACAAAAATGGTGTGTTTTTTTTGCGCGAGTCTACCTCTGTAAGATCAGAGTTATTCAAATCAGCCCTTTTTCCCCATCGCATGTAATGCTGACGAGCCTCAGTTGAGCGCTTAGATTCTGACATGGTCCTTTAAAAAAAAATGTTTACCTTTTATTTATACAATTAAGAACACATTTTAATTTACATTGAAGACCTGTCAAACGCATCAATAAACAACAACACAACAATTATACTGTACATATCTATATTTACGCATCAATTACACAATACATGAAAAGCGAACACAAAACCCGGAAAGCAAAAATACAATAAATAATAAATAATAAAATAAATAATATGCCATTTAGCAGACGCTTTTATCCAAAGCGACTTACAGTCATGTGTGCATACATTCTACGTATGGGTGGTCCCGGGAATCGAACCCACTACCCTGGCGTTACAAGCGCCATGCTCTACCAACTGAGCTACAGAACCACACAATAATATGAAACAACCACATTCTTCAGTAAAAAGGTCCTCGAACATCCTGCCCAAATTGTAGTACAGGCACCACATTCACCAACTTTAAGGAGATCGTTCCACGTGAGAGGTGCAAAAAAAAAAAGTAAAGCCGAGTTACCTAACGCAGTGGACATTGAAGGGCTCTCCAGAGAAAGCCATCCCTGATTCCGGTCTGGTAACATACTTCTGAAGGTTAACAATAAGATAAGGTATGGCAGACGTTTAGGCAAGAAGGATTTACAGACAAAAAGATCAAGGAATCGATTGATCGAGACTTCAAGGAGGCCCGTATAATGACATATACTGAACAGACCTGTGCGGAAAACACTTATTTTGTAGTTTATTTGAAAATTGGGGGATGGACTTTACATAGCATCCACAGGGATGCTGCATCATGATGACTCCAATGCTTCCCCCAGTATGTGGACACCCTTTCCAATGAGTGGTTTCTGCTATTCCCTGCTGTTTCAGCCACACCCGTTGCCGACAGGTGTATAAGATCGAGCACACAGCCACGCACTCTCCATAGACAACCATTGGCAGTAGAAATGGCCTTACTGAAGAGCTCAGTGACTTTCAACGTGGCACCGTCATAGGATGCCACCTTTTCAACAAGTCAGTTTGTCAAATTTCTGCCCTGCTAGAGCTGACCCGGTCAACTGTAAGTGCTGTTATTGTGAAGTGAAAATGTCTAGGAGCAACAACGGCTCAGCCGTGAAGTGGTAGGCCACACAAGAACGGGACCGCCGAGTTCTGAAGCGCGTATCGCGGAAAGATCGCCTGTCCTTGGTTGCAACCTTTACTACCGAGTTCCAAACGGCCTCTGTAAGCAACGTCAGCACGACAACTGTTCGTTGGGAGTTTAATGAAATGGGTTATCATTGCCGAGAAGCCACACACAGGCCTAAGATCACCATGCGCAATGCCATGCGTTGGCTGGAAACGCTTTCTCTGGAGTGATGAATCACACTTCACCATCTGGCAGTCCGACGGACGAATCTGGGTTTGGCTGATGCAAGTAGAAAGCTACCTGTCCCAATGCATAGTGCCAACTGTAAAGTTCGGTGGAGGGGGAAAAATGGCCTGGGGCTGTTTATCATGGTTCGGGCTAGGCCCCTTAGTTCCAGTGAAGGGAAATCTTAATGCTACAGCATAGAATTACATTTTACACGATTCTGTGTTTCCAACTTTGTGGCGATAGTTTGGGGAAGGCGCTTTCCTGTTTTGCATGATGATGCCCCCTGGCACAAAGCGAGGTCCATACAGAAATTTTGTCGAGATCGTTGTGGAAGAACTTGACTGGCCTGCACAGAGCCCTGACTTCAACCCCATTGAATACATTTGGGATTAATTGGAATGCCAAATGCGAGCCAGGCATAATCGCCCAACATCAGTGCCCGACCTCACTAATGCTCTTGTGGCTGAATGGAAGTAGGTCCCCGCAGCAATGTTCCAACATCTAGTGGAAAGCCTTCCCAGAAGAGTGGAGGCTGTTATAGCAGTAAAGGGGGGCCCAACTCCATATTGATGCCCATAATTTTAAACAATTGGGTGTCCATATACTTTTGATCATATAGTGTATATAAAACACAGGAAAATCATGCTTTTGACGGCACTGGGCCATTAAGAACATAATTTCCAACCAAAGAAATAGCAAAGATGGTACTATGACCTTGTCTGAATCCTGACTGGTGTACATATAGAATACATTTCGTAGTTTAAAAGGATTTAGGTTGAGTTGGCAAGAGAGTTTGGAAATGGGGCAATAATTATTTAGGTCACACGGGTCACCAACATTGTGAAGTATATTGGCTGCTTTCCAGACCCTCGAGATGGTACCAGAAATAATTGTAAGGTTAAAGCTGCAATATGTGACATAGAAATGTTAGTAATAGATCTGTTATTCTCATTGAAAGCAAGTCTAAGGTGTGGTGGACATGTTCTATGTGCTCTATTTCTATGGTTCCCGTTCTTAAGTTTTGTTTTTGTGACTTTTACTTTAGGTTTTCTACACCAGCTTCAAACAGCTGAAAATACCATATTTTTGGTTATGGAAAATATATTTCACAGCGGTTTAGATGGTGCAATGATTCTCTACACTCTACTTGCTTGTTTTGTCACGTAAACTGAAATGAGGCAAACGATTACAATTTTAGTAACCAGAAGATGGCGGCGCGATTTCTGCAGAGTGCACCCTTAAAAATGTGTTCAAGGTTCTATAAATCAGATGAGCAGAAAAGCTGCAGCGAGAAAGGACCAGGCAAATCAGCCCCAGTGGATTCTTTTTTAACATCAATGTGGCGCAAGGCCTCCAGCACATCACAGGTAGAAAGTTGTTGAAATGAAAACAAAGAAGAAGTTGACGGAACTTCCATAGAGCCAGCTGGAGGCTGGAAGAGGGGCGGACAGTCGACTATCTCACCAGGGTCAATTAAACCACCATTTCTTTCAAATAAAAAGCCTGCCGAGATAAAGGCTTTATTTCTCATTTTACTCAGTAATGATGTTAGTCTGACACAACTTGCTTATGCAGGAAAGGAATTTCCTCTCCTCTGTGCGTTAACTGATTTCCCAAATTTAGACAGAGTCTGAGATATATTTGGCTTTCTTGATTGAGGAAGAGCATCTATTTCTTAATTGCCTGAAAAGCTGCCAATCAGCTACAGAGTCAGGTGGTAAATCCCACATAAATGTGTATTTTGGTTTATGGACACGTGTATAACCAGAACCAACAAAAACATTTTTTTGGGGGGAGGGGTAGTGGTATTTAGAGAACGTGAAGCCACCTCTCCCAATTTTTTTCAGTCTGTTACACTTGAAGATTTTATAATCAGCAATGTCAATGTCCTTATCCAGGATCGAGCCGTTTAGCCAAGTCTCTGTGAGGACCATAATATCCGAGCTCGTGTCATGCATCCACATATAAAGAAGGTCCATCTTTGACATCAAACTTCATACTCTACGTTGACAGCCCGAGCCCTCTACGCAATTTGAAAACGGGGGGGGGGGGGGGGGGTATCCATATTTGTGGTATTTGGAGAAAAAAAAAGGCACTGGACAAACTTACCACAGTGGGCTTCCAACTTGGGCCAACTGTAACAGAGCTAACATATTATCACTAACAACACCATTGTGAATATGGATGTCTGTAGCAGTACGATGATAACTCTCTGAAATAGTGGGAATGGGGATAATTACCTGAGCAGGGGTTGGGCTGTTTTCTTAGGCTCTTAGATTGTGATGTGGTTCATCTTTGCTGCTCTCCTTTAATTATGGCCCTCCCCTGGGACGCAGCAGGGTAGTTAAACAGAGAAATCAGCATTAAAGCAATTATTGGATCAGAATGAATACAATCCTGTCATCTGTAATCATTAGCGGCGGCTATGCCTGGGAGAAAACAGACTGTATCCTTCTCTCTCTCTCTGACTTCCCCGTCTGTCTGTCAGAAGGCAGGGAGCTCAGTCATCACTAGTCAATGCCACCATATTCTGTTCTCCTCTTCAGTTACCAGGGGTAGCAAGGACAAGTTCAGTATATAATGATGTAGGCCCACTCTGTTGGTTCTGTAGACCCACCCTGTTGCTGCTTACAGACCCATTCTCTGTCCTCTCTCCTTCCTATAGCTGCAGCGATGGTGGACTAGGACCAGTTCTCTTTGTAGCTGTCGTTCTCTTGCCACGGTTTGTTCTGTGGTTCTATTTGGTTCTGTTGTAGAACCATACTTTGTTCTCTTCTCTCCCAATAGCTGCAGACCGAGCTGGACCAGGAGTACCAGGACAAGTTCAGACGGTTGCCCCTAGAGATCCAGGAGTTTGTCCAGGACAGCAGCAAGGCCAAGCTTAGCGATGACAGTACCCATGGCAACCTGTCTGTCTCCTCGACGACCGAGAGGCTCAACCACAAAGCGTCCCAGTCAGAGGATGACACAGAAGACTCGTCGGAAAGAGTGTTTGACACACCCCTTTAAGACAAATCTGAAATGACACCCTTTTCCCTATATAGTGCAGTACTTTTGGCCGGAGCATCATATAAAGACTGTCCAAAAGTAGTGCACTATATAGGGAATAGGCTTTAGAGACGAAACGTCATTAGAGACTAAACCCTCCCCGTCCTCTGAATTGGACAGTTCTAGTTGGTCGTTCGAGGTGAAAATTGCCATTCTAGGGACAGCTTAACCTGAACCAGTAGGGGGGGTAAACAATATCTGACCATGGACCAGTAATAGGGAGTCCCTACTCTGTAGTTCTATTCAGATATGTAAATACTTGTTTTGTATTTGTGTGTTTTTGTTGTTTTGCTCCAGAGTGGTGCAGACACAGGATACGTCTATGTGTGACTCGGCACTAACTATGCGCAGGAACTAGGTTACATACTTGAACCATTGCACAGACAGAATCATTTCTTTTTTAAAAATTCAAAAATGTTTTTAATGTGTTCTTACTTTTTAAAAAGGACAATGTTTTAGGTGTTAGATTACGTTCTCACAATGCTGACTATAGTGTAGGTCAGTCAGTGGTGCCAATGTTTTTGATTTCACTGTGCACTTAGAGAATAGTTATGAGTATCATTGATTTGACATTGGTTAAGACCAGGGCAATGTTGAATTTGTAACGTACAATGGCACCGCAATGTAAAGTGATTGCATTGCAAGCCCCAAATAAAGTCCAGGCATAGCAAGTCAATTTCAACTTCCTGTCCAACCACTGTGGACACAGCCTTTTATTTTCTTTATTGAAAAGTACGAATCGCTCCTAATTTATATTTTGCACTGAAGGCTTT
This sequence comes from Oncorhynchus gorbuscha, assembly GCF_021184085.1. Classification (NCBI taxonomy): domain Eukaryota; kingdom Metazoa; phylum Chordata; class Actinopteri; order Salmoniformes; family Salmonidae; genus Oncorhynchus; species Oncorhynchus gorbuscha. The sequence goes on along the minus strand of NC_060184.1, from coordinate 39,431,375 downwards.
CTACAGAACTAACTCTTCTATTCTATCGTCGCCACCAAGCACTGGAGGCTTGCTGGTTCTATTTCGTCCTCACAAAAGTAAGTCTACTCTGTGTTGCTGCTACCTTGTTTTAATACTATTTTTGTCCTATTTTGCTTTGTAAGATATATTGGCCTGGTCGAGACGTACTTATTTTATCGTTTTGCTTTTTTTCATTTTTGTAATGATTTTGACACGTTAGCGTTTAGATTGTTTATGGTTAATCCTGCCGTGGGGGGGTGCGGAGGGAGGGGAAATGGATGGGAGGGGCTGAGGGATGGAAGGAGGGTGATGAGCGATGGAAGGAGGGTGATGAGGGATGGAGGGAGGGTGATGAGGGATGGAGGGAGGGTGATGAGGGAGAGTAAATCACGTATCTGCATGTCGTTGAACTATTGTAAATGTTAATGTAGCAGAGAAGACGTAACGTAAATGTAAAATGTACATTTCTCTGTCCTCTTGTACAGCAGATCACTAACCTGACCTTAATGATTTGAAATCAAACTGAAACTGCAACTATGACATTGTTTGTACAGTACTAGTGATGAACTACTTGTGTTGGTATGGGATAAAATGAAAAAAAGACTATATCACTGCCCCTTACCAAAGACTGAAATTGTTAACACTCTGACACACACACATTTGATCCATTAACATTAAGACACTAAAATGATGTCCCAGGCCTTTTCAACATTTATACCCTAAATGTAGTTTTATGATCAATACATGTCCCAAATGTTTATTCAATGGTTTTCCTTTGGTAATATAATGTAACTACTTACTGCCCTAGACAGTCATCACAGATAATGTTTGCAACATGGTAGATTTGAACTATTTCTAAAGCCAAACCTTTGGTCATTTCATGTCCATGTCAAATATTGAGTGCACCGCCCCTAACAGGATCTTGTACACTCTTGGTCCATTCATCCTATGATATGTGACATCATACTAAATGAAAATGTCAGTCAAAGACCCTGGACAATGTTTAGGAATTTCCAACCTGTACAGGGCGATACACACACCACATTGATGTGTCTGCTGCCGGCATACTTATTTCAATTGATTAACTTGGAAGGATCACATTATAAAGTGTAAACAAGTAAAACTTGGTTTCTATAAAATACGGTTCTTATTGATGTGAGAGTCCTGTGCCTTTTGAATAGGTTTGCCTTGTGTTGACGTCGAATGTGTGAAATGCATCTTTGTGTAAATTGCCATTGTATTATACGAAGCTGTCTGTTATTGGATAGACCGTGTGCACTTTTAGTACGGTACCACTACTGAGTTAAAAACACTTGCGATGATGAAGAGTATTTTGAGAAGTGGCTCCTTTAAAAAGACAATAATTATAGACATGTATTTTTATTTTGTCTCGAACCACTTGTTTCTGTTCATCAACCTAAGTGTATATGCATTTTGTTGTTGTAAATGTGCGTATGATGTCAAGGAAAAACATTGAGATGATGATCATCGTATAGAAGTGTAAAGGGAATCTGCTTGTGATTAATAAATGTGGCTATTGTACATTGCTGAAGTGAACACTTGTCTTTGTTGATTTGTAGTTCCCAGTAATACTATGATAGATGTTTTACCTCCTATGCAGGTGAAGCAGGTTCACTGTGACGCTAACAGCTTCACTTCCTCCACTGTCCCTGTCCCCTTACTAGGCTCACCTTATTGTTCTGAATCCTTCCCAAGAACATCCACTAAGTCAGGGTCACACTGAGTGTACAACACTTTTGTATCAAGTTGACTGGATGTCCTATGGGTGGTTCATTCTTGACACACGCCGGAAGCTGTTGAGCATGAAAAACCCAGCAGCTTTGCAGTTCTTGGCACAAACCGGTGCGCCTGGCACCTACGTTCATACCCCGTTCAAAGGCACTTAAATATTTTTTCTTTGCCATTCACTCTCTGAATGACACACAATCCATGTCTCTATTGTCCCGAGGCTTAAAAATCCTTCTTTATCCCGTCTCCTCCCCTTCATCTACACTGATTGAAGTGGATTTAACAAGTGACATCAGTAAGGGGATCATAGCTTTCACCTGGATTCCCCTGGTCAGTATAAATCATGGAAAGAGCAGGTGTTCCTAATGTTTTCTACACTCAGCGTATTTTGTACTATTACGTGGAGTATGTGTCTACATACTGAAGAGGTAGTGTCTGTGCGTACGTGCGTGTGTGTGTGTGTGTGTGTTGTGTGTGTGTGTGTATGTACTGAAATGGCAGACAATGGACTTCCAAGAATGTCACTACTGTGGTCTGTAAGAGGTTTAAGGGTAGTAAAGTATATCAACAGTGCAAAGCCCCACTTGCAACCACTGGCAGCTACACTCGCAATCACATTAAAAACGCTATCTTAAGACCTAAACCTTGTTGTGTATAAAGGGTGTGATCATTGAGCAAGTTGAGTAAGCTAAACTCCTCTGTATGACATTGGATGGGCAATTATCATGGTCAAGTCATATTGAGTAGTTGTGAAGATGGGGATGTGTATGTCTGTTATAAAAAGATGTTCTGCTATTTTGACACGAAAATCTACTGGTCTTGTCCCAACTTGATTACTGTCCAGTGATATGGTGTAGCAAAGAAAGTCCTAGCAAAGCTTCAGCTGGTTCAAAACAGAGCAGCAGTCCTTCACTGCACACACAGAACTAACATCCACAACATGCCAGTCTTGCCTGGTTGAGGATTGAAGAGAGATGAACTGCTTAACTGAAAATTCCAAATGATCTGCATAATCAAATAGCATTCAGCTCAGACATTTAAGTCATTTAAGTCATTTCAGACACCCATACATACCCCACAAGACATGTCACCAGGGGTCCAATACGAATTCAGGGCAACGCACAGTATTATACAGTGGTGTAAAGTACTTAAGCAAACTGGAACATGCTGTCGTACACGTCGATCCAGAGCGTCCCAAACGTGCTCAATCTGGTGAGTATGCAGGCCATGGAAGAACTGGGACATTTTCAGCTTCCAGGAATTGTGTATAGATCCTTGAGACATGGGGCTATGCATTATCATGCTGAAACATGAGGTGATGGTGGCAGATGAATGGCATGACAATGGGCCTCGGGATCTCGTCACAGTATCTCTGTGCATTGAAATTGCCAATGATAAAACGCAATTGTGTTTGTTGTCCATAGTTTATGCCTGCACCTACCATAACACCCCATGTGGCACTCTGTTCACAGCATTGAGGTCAGCAAACTGCTCGCCCACACGACTCCATACAGGCTGTCTGCCATCTGCCCGGTACAGTTGAAACCGGGGATCCATCCATGAAGAGCACACTTCTCCAGTGTGCCGGTGGCCATCGAAGGTGAGCATTTGCCCACTGAAGTTGGTTATGACGCTGAACGGCAGTCAGGCCAAGATCCTGGTGAGGACGACGAGCTTGCAGATGAGCTTCCGTGAGACAATTTCTTAAAATTTGTGCAGAAATTCATCGGTAGTGCAAACCCACAGTTTCATCAGCTGTCCGGGTGGCTGGTCACAGACAGTCGCGGTGGTGAAGAAGCTTGATGTCCTGGGCTGGCGTGGCTACACGTGGTCTGCGGTTGTGAGGCCGGTTGGACTTACTGTACCGGTTGGACATACAAATTCTCTAAAACAATGTTGGAGGTTGTGTGACAAAACTGCACATTTTAGAGTGGCCTTTTATTGTCCCCAGCCGAGGTGCACCTGTGTAATGATCATGCTGTTTATTCAGCTTTTTGATATGCCACACCTCTCAGGTGGATGGATTATCTTGGCAAAGGAGAAATGCTCACTAACAGGGATGCAAACACATTTGTGCAGAACATTTGACAGAAATAAGCTTTTTTTGTGCATATGAAACATTTACTCGATCTTATATTTCAGCTCAACAAACATGGGACCAACACTTTACATGTTGCGTTTAATACATTTGTCCAGTGTAGATATATGCAGCTTCTCTTCTGTCGTTATATGTTGCCCTAGAAGAAGAACGTTGTAAATCGATAGAATGAAATTAATGCTTCAATCTAGTTCTCTCTGTCATCTCTGCTTCTTTCCAAGGAGTAGAAATGTTGTAGGGACTGTGGAGAAAGTACAAGAAGACATGAAAAACTGGAAAAAATCTTCCGTGCAAAATGTCCAAATGACATCAGTCTGACCAGTTGCAAGGAAATAGACGGCTGTGAAAAGGATATTTTCTGTGGTTGAAATACAAATCAGCTTTTATGATGCTGATAAAACACAGCACCTCTACAGATGGTCCCTAACGGGAGCATTCAACATTCTCAGAATTTGCTGAAAGAATTAAATCCTATTTCTCCACTCCTGTTCCCAATGCAATATTTAGATTCGGTGTATAATTTTACTGCAGTAAATGCTTCATTCCGCAGGGGTTAATATCAAGGCTATGCGAGAGGTTTTAGGCCTGCAGTCAGTGTCCAAACTGCAGTTTTCATTTGGCCCATCTGAACAGTAGGCTACAGTTCCCTTGATGTGCCATAGGCCTATTTGAAATCCCCATCTTGTGACTGTCGAATTTGTACAGCGCCTCATAATCAACACACATAACACAGCCGGGGACTGCCATCATCCTGTTTCACCACTTCACCAAATCTTTCCCAAACAATACTTTTCTGGCCCTGCCTTCCCTCTATTTTCAACTCTTCAGGTCGCATCTTTCCTCTTACTGAATTAAACGTCGACATTGACCTTATTCTTTCTGCCCGTTCCCAAAAGCATTTGGCGATTGGCGTGTAGGCCATTTGGCACGCGAACAGTTTAGACCCTAAAGCTTAGGCTTATGCACTAATGCCAGATAGACAAAAAATTACGAAAGAAAAAAATGCAATATAGGCTATAGACATACATTGCACAAGAATGATACATGTGTGGATTTCTTTGTTGTTTTGTGTTCCCATTATTCAACCCTCCCGCCACCCACCCATCCTTCATCCACAAAATACTTAATGACCCTAAACCCGCCCGCGGGGACTGAGGGTTATAAATCAACCCACTCATCACCAACACAGACACACTCTAAAACACACATTATTTTTGCTGTTGTGTTGTTTGTATTATTTGTGTTGTGTCTTTAACATGTCTGCGACTTTCCTTGTCTTTCAGCATACCAGTGTTTTGTTACTTGTCATGTTTTGTTTCTTTTTTTCTGTGGACCCTAGGAAAAGTAGCTGCTGCTTCTGAAAAAGCTCTTGGGGATCCAAATAAACAAATAAACATCTGTGTTAGTGTAGCATAGTGCACTGTAATTACCAGTGGAGGCTGGTGGGAGAAGCTATAGGAGGACGGGCTCATTGTAAATGACTGGAATGGAATCAATGGAACGGTATCAAACACATCAAACATATGGAAACCACATGTTTGACTCCGTTCCATTGATTCCATTCCAGGCATCACAATGAGCCTATCCTCCTATAGCTCCTCCCACCAGCCTCCACTAGTTATTACGTGGGTGCAGGGGAGTATTTTTCTCCGCTGCACCCTTAGCACCCATACTTCACACGGCTATGACCACATCCATGTATTGTGATTCAAATTCAGAGGTAGACCATGCAGGGAATCTTCCATAGGTGTGTACACACACACACACACACACACACACACACACACACACACACACACACACACACACACACACACACACACACACACACACACACACACACACACACACACACACACACACACACACACACACACACACACACACACAGAAACCGCCAAAACATTCCAGGGACCACGGAGACAGCTAATTAACCCTGTGCTGCGCTGGGAAAAGCTGGGCTAGAGGCGGAAGGGGTGGGTCATGGTTTTTAAAATGATTCCAGAGGTTATGTAAACACTGATGCCTTTCCGCTCCCTCCAGTACAAACACACACACACATATACACACTCACACACACACACACACACACACACACACACACACACACACACACACACACACACACACACACACACACACACACACACACACACACACACACACACACACACACACACACACACACACACACACACACACACACACACACACACAAGTCCAAACTCCCAGGAAAACCAACTGCCGTCTGTCCATCTGCTACGGGGACAAGAGGTGTCGGATAAATAGGTTTTTAATGAAACACACCAGGACAGTGGAATGGAGAGAATTGGCGGGAGAGGAAGAAAGACTGTGTGTCTGTGTGCGTGTGTGCGTGCGTGCATGGATTGTATAGGGTTATGATATACTGCTGTGTATAACGACAAGCAGCACTTCCTGCTACGGCCAGTGAGATCTGCGGAACCACTCGTGTGCACGTGTGTTATCAGAACATCACGTTGATGGACCATTATCACCGGGATCAGTCACGTGACTGGGCAGTCGTTTCCTGCCACTTAGACAATTTGTCAGCCATTTGAGGACCACTGTTATCTTTGTGTTATACCACTCCAAGACATTCCTTAGAGTCTTTATTTCATCAAAGTGTACAGAAGAAACCCTGCTAGGGCCACACTATTGCCTCTGTCTAGTGAATCAGTCCTACTGGCACAAGGGCAGCTCAGTCATCCTAAGTGTGTGGCATCCAGCTCACCCCTGGTAAGGTTAAGGTAATGGGACAAAATTCAAATGACTACTTTTAGAGATTCTAATTACGTTGGTAACCAGTTTATAATAGCAATAAGGCACCTTGGGGGTTTGTGATACATGGCCAACATACCAGGGCTAAGGGCTGTGTCCAGGCACTTCACGTTCCGTTGTGCATACGAACAGACTTAGCAGTGGTATATTGGCCATATACCACACCCTCTTTGGCCTGATTGATTAAATATACAACTGGTAGGACACAGAAATACTTGTGTACTGTTCTAATTATGTGGGTAACCAGTTTATAATAAAATAAGGCACCTTTTGGGTTTGTGGTATATGGCCAAGTGCATTCGGAAAGCATTCAGACCCCTTGATTTTTCCACATTTTGTTACGTAATTCTAAAATGTATTAAATTAATCTATCAATCTATACAAAATACCCCATAACGAAAAAGCAAAAAACTGGTTGTTAGAAATGTTTGCTAATTTATTACAAATAAAAAACAGAAATGCCATATTTACGTGAGTATTCAGACCCTTTGCTATGAGACTCGAAATTGAGCTCAGGTGCATCCTGTTTCCATCTCTGAGATGTTTCCACAATTTGATTGGTGTCCACCTATTGAATAGATTGGACATGATTTGGAAAGGCACACACCTGTCTATATAAGGTCCCACAGTTGACAGTGCATGTCACAGCAAAAACCAAGCCATGAGCCACTCCTCAGTAAAAGGCACATGACAGCTCGCTTGGAGTTTGCCAAAAGGTACCTAAAGGACTCACAGACCATGAGAAACACGATTCTCTGGACTGATGAAACCAAGATATAACTCTTTGGCCTGAATGCCAAGCATCACCCCACGGCGAAGCATGGTGGTGGCAGCATCATGCTGTGGTGATGTTTTTCAGAGCCAGGGACTGGGAGACTAGTCAGGATTGTGGGAAAGATGAATGGAGCAAAGTACAGAGATATCCTTGATGAAAACCTGTTCCAGATCGCTCAAGGTTCACCTTCCAACAGGACAACGACCCTAAGCACACAGCCAAGAAAATGCAGGAGTGGCTTCGGGACTAGTCTCTGAATGTCCTTGAGTGGCCCAGCCAGAGCCCGGTCTTGAACCTGATCGAACATCTCTGAATAGACCTGAAAATAGCTGTGCAGCGACGCCCCCATCTAACCTGACAGAGCTTGAGAGGATCTACAGAGAAGAAAGTGAGAAACTCTCCAAATACAGGTGTGCCAAGTTTGTAGTGTCATACCAAGAAGACTAGAGGCTCTAATCGCTGCCAATCAACAAAGTACTGAGTAAAGGGTCTGAATACTTACAGTGGGGAAAAAAGTATTTAGTCAGCCACCAATTGTGCAAGTTCTCCCACTTAAAAAGATGAGAGAGGCCTGTAATTTTCATCATAGGTACACTTCAACTATGACAGACAAAATGAGGAAAGAAAATCCAGAAAATCACATTGTAGGATTTTTAATGAATGTATTTGCAAATTATGGTGGAAAATAAGTATTTGGTCACCCACAAACAAGCAAGATTTCTGGCTCTCACAGACCTGTAACTTCTTCTTTAAGAGGCTCCTCTGTTCTCCACTCGTTACCTGTATTAATGACACCTGTTTGAACTTGTTATCAGTATAAAAGACACCTGTCCACAACCTCAAACAGGCACACTCCAAACTCCACTATGGCCAAGACCAAAGAGCTGTCAAAGGACACCAGAAACAAAATTGTAGACCTGCACCAGGCTGGGAAGACTGAATCTGCAATAGGTAAGCAGCTTGGTTTGAAGAAATCAACTGTGGGAGAAAGTATTAGGAAATGGAAGACATACAAGACCACTGATAATCTCCCTCGATCTGGGGCTCCACGCAAGATCTCACCCCGTGGGGTAAAAATAATCAGAAGAACGGTGAGCAAAAATCCCAGAACCACACGGGGGGACCTAGTGAATGACCTGCAGAGAGCTGGGACCAAAGTAACAAAGCCTACCATCGTAACACACTACGCCGCCAGGGACTCAAATCCTGCAGTGCCAGACGTGTCCCCCTGCTTAAGCCAGTACATGTCCAGGCCCGTCTGAAATTTGCTTGAGAGCATTCGGATGATCCAGAAGAAGATTGGGAGAATGTCATATGGTCAGATGAAACCAAAATATAACTTTTTGGTAAAAACTCAACTCGTTGTGTTTGGAGGACAAAGAATGCTGAGTTGCATCCAAAGAACACCATACCTACTGTGAAGCATGGGGGTTGAAACATCATGCTTTGGGGCTGTTTTTCTGCAAAGGGACCAGGACGACTGATCCGTGTAAAGGAAAGAATGAATGGGGCCATGTATCGTGAGATTTTGAGTGAAAACCTCCTTCCATCAGCAAGGGCATTGAAGATTAAACGTGGCTGGGTCTTTCAGCATGACAATGATCCCAAACACATCGCCCGGGCAACGAAGGAGTGGCTTCGTAAGAAGCATTTCAAGGTCCTGGAGTGGCCTAGCCAGTCTCCAGATCTCAACCCCATAGAAAATATTTGGAGGGAGTTGAAAGTCTGTGTTGCCCAGCAACAGCCCCAAAACAGCACTGCTCTAGAGGAGATCTACATGGAGGAATGGGCCAAAATACCAGCAACAGTGTGTGAAAACCTTGTGAAGACTTACAGAAAATGTTTGACCTCTGTAATTGCCAACAAAGTGTATATAACAAAGTATTGAGATAAACTTTTGTTATTGACCAAATACTTATTTTCCACCATAATTTGCAAATACATTCATTAAAAATCCTACAATGTGATTTTCTGGATTTTTTCCCCTCATTTTGTCTGTCATAGTTGAAGTGTACCTATGATGAAAATTACAGGCCTCCTCTCGTCTTTTTAAGTGGGAGAACTTGCACAATTGGTGGCTGACTAAATTCTTGTTTGCCCCACTGTACCTAAATGTGATATTTCAGTTTTTTGTTTCTAAGAAATGTGCAAACATTTTAAAAAAACCTGTCTTTGCTTTGTCATTATGGAGTTTTGTGTGTAGGTTGTTGGGGGGGGGGGGGGGGACACTTGAATCCATTTTATAATAAGGCTGTAAGGTCACGAAATGTGGGAAAAGTTCTGAATACTTTCCGAATGCACTGTACCACAGCTAAGGGCTGTATCCAGGCACTTTACTTAGCAGAGCTTTACTTTTGTCCAATTTTTGCTAACGGATTATTTTTGTGGCTGAGCACCACACAGCCTTAGGGAACATTTATGAAGAGATGCACCTGCTATTCTCCTGTCTTCCATATTTATATAATTTGACTGACAAAGACACAATGTGTGTCCATTTCTCCCACTGCTATCTGTGGTCTCAGGGAGAAGACCATTTAGAGCGGGCTCTACGTACTCAAACATGAACATTTACTGCTCTCTCAAATAAACCTTTGCATTTGTATTTGTGGATGTTTTACAGCCTACTGTTAGTGGGTTGAGCACTCATAACATAATATTCCCTTACTCCATAGCCTAGGCAGCTATGCTATATTGTAAGAAACGCGCTCATGTGTGTTGATCGGCAGACCTAGACAATTGCTGTTTGCATTGTAGGGAAGGGAAGTCGATACCTCACTGTCCATGACAACTTGCCATTCATCTGCGGCTCACACGCACGCACGCCAACACGCACGCGCGCACCCAGAGTGGAGTTCCTCGAACCGCATCGGGCTAATCTCCACTGGAGGGCGAGTGGTACACCAGGACCGGGTTTGTTGGAAGGGAGGGATAAAGAGAGACAAGGGAAGAGAGAGAGAGAGAGAGAGAGAGTGTGTGAGAGGGACAGAGAGAGGGCGGGAGATACAGCAGCTGGAAGCAAGAGAGAAAATCCCAGCCCAGCCTCTGCAAGCATCATTTTTCACATCGGATTTAATCCGTTCTCGTCGACCACCAATTCACGTAAGGGTATATACATGTTTCTGTCTTTTTGCCTCAAATTGCCTGCAAGTGGGACATTGGAGATGTGTTGCTGAGCACCACAGCTGTACGATTCATATGTATATGGGTGTCATGTATATGGGTTCGGAGAGAGAAAACATCTTGTTCATATTGGTGGTTGAAAAAGCCGTGAGACTCTTCAACTCCCATCTCTAGCAGAGCGGCCAGTCTGCAAGCGAATTTCCGCACCACCCGATAGGAAAGCCGCTGCTACGTTGCAGAAACGGGGGCAAATCATGTGTGTTATTTTCGAAAGGGACGGGTCTCGTTCGTGGTTTGATGCAAAAAAATAATAATAATTATAGCTCGTGTACATGCGCGCACAACACGTGCATGGCTGTCATATTCATCCGTCGCGTTCGTTCAAAAAAAACAAAAAATAAATGGAACGGCGTCCCAGATGGTGTGCAGCGTTAGCTGTCTAGCCGTGCAGCTGTTTATCACCGTCAGAAACTTGACAAATCGACGTTTCCTCCGCCAAGCTAGCGGCTGGCTAGCTGCTAGCGTTAGCTGACGGGACAGACAGCACCAGGGATATCAAGCTTGCTTGCCCATAAAAGTATACTGGCGCGCTGCTTGCTCTGCGTGAGACGGATGCACTTGCTATAGCTACTGTTGGATGCTACGTAGCTAAGCCCTCTTCAACACTATTTGGGTTTAAAAATATATATGGCAGCTACTAGCTAGCTATGAACAAACATACGATTGATTGAACAATAGCTTGCTCTATTTTTTTAATATATTTTTTTACATGTTGTGGAAATGGCTAGATTACAACTCATGCCGACGATGTCTGCTGATGTTAGACCGCTAACCGTTAGCCTGCTAACGTACGCGATTGTGCTGATGTTTTAGGGCTGTATGAGCGGTGTAAAATCATTTGCCATGCACGTTCCGCGTCGTCCATTCACACGCCAGGTGGGAAGAAAATCTAGAAACAACGGCCAGCCAATATACTTCTCTTGAGCTATCGTGGCTGATTTCTGTAAGAATGAGCAGACAGCGAAATGCATTAGATAGTCCATTGTTCCATTGCGTTTTCCCATATGTTGCACATTTGCTGTATATGTTGCACATTTGCTGTTATGAAATGATTGAGAAAGACAACTATTTACATTAGCATTTGACCAATGAACAGTTACTATGTATGTTGACGCTAGGGAATTACGGACACACACCTGTACGCGGAACCGCCACCTGTTCGCGTGCACGCGCGGGGCCAATGTCCTGTATGTACGTGCGGTCAGTGACAGGGAACAAGAAGTGTTTGGAGACACTTTTTATTTTTTACGATCTCTGGGTTTGAAGTGGCATTTAGCTGATGGGGGGGGGGGTGGAGACACTTTGGCCAGGACTCGGTCGAAATGCAATGAAAAGTGCCCGTTTTCTTAGCTTCTACCAAAGATATTAACCCAAGAATGGTCGAATTGACCTTGTGTAGGAAATAGGTTGCTGTTGGTCACTAGAATTAGAATGGATTGAATAAGTAATAAACTGCCAGATGAAGAAAGAGAACAGTATTACCATATGTTTGTGTGTCGCATGCTTTTCATTAGACCGGTAGGAAATGAGGGGTTTATAATGGCTAAAAACACTAGTTTACCACAATAACAACTGTACTGTAAAACAAAGGTAACAATAATAGCTACTTAATGCAATGTCTTTAGGTCTCTTAACTGATCTCTATTGAAGAGTTTATGTCTGTCTGTGTGACTGCGTGTGTTGAGTTCAGTAGCTCCTGCCACAGTATGTCTGCTGTGTGTGTGAACCCTACGCAGGTCAGTATTGACAGTGCCATAAGCACTTTTATGGTGATTAGAGAGACAAACATTGCCCTACCTTTCCTCCCTCACACAAAATCAATTACCTTACCTGCATGGCATAGAAGCCACAATGTAGCCTAACACTGATTCTGATGAGGAGAGATGGGTTAAGAAGCTTAGTGTGTGGGTGTTTTATTTCGGACCAAAAGGTATGGTAATTGTTTGAGGGGGAAGCTTAGGCTAAATACAGATTGAGGATGTTTGTTCATTGGCCAATACTCAGATGGTGCTTGTGTAAAACATGGCTGCTGCATATTTGACAGGTTGTGGGCCCTGTTCCCTAAAAGGTGATATAAGGCGTTTATTACACAATGCAGTGATTCTGTAATGGATGTTGACTGTGCTGTGTTAATGGAATGGCTGATGCTGCATTGTGAATCAGGTTGCTGTGTGTGTGTGTTTGTCGACCAAAACAAGTCCCAGGGAATGGACACCGGTTTAGGCGGCTAAAATAGAAGGATACGACTCCTCCTGTGTGGCTCTTCGTGGTAGAGGACACACACACACACACACATACTGTGTTTAGAGGACAGATGATGGAGAGGTATGTCTATGGAGGACCTAATTCTCCTGTCCTATGTCCATTTTCCGGGACGCAGACTGTTGAACATTTTTTGCTGTATCACAAGCTTAAAGACTACATCCGGGTCAGCAAACTGGGTGAACATTTGCAGTCATTTCATTGCCATTTATTAATCCAGCAGCAGCTCCAGTGCTTTGTATGCATTTGTGGAAATGGTTGTTAATGCTATGTCTTTTATTAGTTTTAAATGTAATTATAAATAGCTAAGCTAGTCAGCTTCGAGTATCCCCAGTACAGTTATTTTTGTATGAGCTAGGCCTACTATGGGTGACAAAAATGCAGCCATGACCAAGTTAAAATAGTCAAAAGATGAATTGCATACTTCTTCCCTTCAGCATTGACTGTCAGTAAATCAAAGCACAGTTGAAGTCAGAAGTTTACATACACTTAGGTTGAAGTTGTTAAAACTATTTTTTTCAACCTCTCCACAAATTTCTTGTTAACGAACTATAGTTTTGGCAGGTCGGTTAGGACTACTTTGACACAAGTAATTTCCAAGAATTGTTTACAGACAGATTATTTCACTTATAATTCACTGTATCACGATTCCAGTGAGTCAGAAGTTTACATGCAGTAAATTGACTGTGCCTTTAAACAGCTAGGGAAAATTCCAGAAAATGATTTCATGACTTTAGAAGCTTCTGATAATTGACATCATTAGAGACAATTGGAGGTGTACCCGTGGATGTATTTCAAGGCCTACCTTCAAACTCAGTGCTTCTTTGCTTGACATCATGGGAAATTGAAAATAATCAGTCAAGACCTCAGAATCTTTTTCTGTAGACCTCCACAAGTCTGGTTCATCCTTGGGAGCAATTTCCAAACACCAGAAGGTCTCACGTTCATCTGTACAAACAATAGTATGCAAGTATTAACACCATGGGACCACGCAGACGTCATACCACTCAGGAAGGAGATGTGTTCAGTACTCGAAAAGTGCAAATCAATCCCAGAACAACTGCAAAGGACCTTGTGAAGATACAGGTACAAAAGCATCTATATCCACAGTAAAACGAGTCCTATATTGACATAACCTGAAAGGCCACTCAGCAAGGAAAAAGTCACTGCCATTAAAAAAGCCAGACTACGGTTTGCAACTGCACATGGGGAAAAAGATTGTACTTTTTGGAGAAATGTCCTCTGGTCTGATGAAACAAAAGTAGAACTGTTTGGCCATAATGACCATCGTTATATTTGGAGGATAAAGGGGGAGGCTTGCAAGCCAAAGAACACCATCCCAACCGTGAAGCACGGGGTGGCAGAATCATGTTGTGGGGGTGCTTTGCTGCAGGAGAGACTGGTGCATTTCCCAAAATAGATGGCATCATGAGGGTGGAAAATTATGTGGATATATATTGAAGCAACATCTCAAGACATCAGTCAGGAAGTTAACGCTTGGTCTCAAATGGGTCTTCCAAATGAACAATGACCCCAAGCATACTTCCAAAGTTGTGGCAAAATGGCTTAAGGACAACAAAGTCAAGGTATTGGAGTGGCCATCAGAAAGCCCTGACCTCAATCCTATAGAACATTTGTGGGCAGAACTGGAAGTGTGTGCGAGCAAGGAGGCCTAAAAACCTGACTCCGTTACATCAGCTCTGTTAGGAGGAATGGGCCAAAATTCACCTAATTTATTGTGGGAAGCTTGTGGAAGGCTACCTGAAAGTTTGACCCAAGTTAACCAATTTAAAGGCAATGCTACAAAATACTAATTGAGTGTATGCAAACTTCTGACCCACTGGGAATGTGATGAAAGAAATAGAAGCTGAAATAAATAATTCTCTCTACTATTATTATTACATTTCACAGTCTTAAAATAAAGTGGTGATCCTAACTGAGACAGGGAATTTGTATTAGGATTAAATGTCAGGACAGGTGAAAAATGTATTTGGCTAAGGTGTATGTAAACTTCCGACTTCAACAGCATTTTATGTGTGATGATGTTGGCTGGTATTCAGGCATGCTGCTGTCCCCAAGCTCTATTGGTCTGCCCGTGGAGATTTATATGAGGAAACACACACACACTCACACAGGCCAAGGTTTGTTGTGTTTGGAGATGCTGGTAGTGGTATCACGGTCTTGCCCGCTTCATACTGTAAGTGGTACTTGTGTTTGTTTGGGTCTTCCTTCAGGGGGTTGTTTGTTTTGATACTGGTGAGGTAAACAACATTCTATTGCTGAAGATGTAGGTAAACCAAGTGGGACTCGAACCAGCAACCTTGTATCTGTCAGTCCAACACCTGGTCATCTGGTGGAGTTGCAATGGGACAGATGACAGATCCTGACTTCAGTTGACCTGTGGTTGTCCACTTGAACACCAGGGTCAGGGAAACAGTGGGGTGAAATATATTTGTAGACCCGAAAAATACTGTGCAGATTTTAGAATGACCAATATTGGAGACGGAAGGAATCAGCTGCTACCTAGGACACATAGTCTCTCTCTCTCTCTTGTTCTCTTTTGACACACGGTTTCCTAACCACATCACCCAGCATTCTCTCACCTCCATCTGAGGGGTGGCATGCTGAAACCCTCGCGTGCCTTTTCTCAGCTCTGTCTGTTCTAGGTCAGCCATCTGATTCCATATTGCCATTTCCATCCTTTGTGTTGACTGAGGTATCATGTTATCCCCCCGTCCGGTCCTCTTGTCCTCTTCTCAGCCATGTTGCAGTTATCCATCTATAAAAAAAATGGACATACTGTGTAAGGTCTGGGAAAGACAGGGTAGCCCAGCACACACACACACACACACACACACACACACACACACACACACACACACACACACACACACACACACACTGAACATCAGTCGACGTAATAAAGAACAGCTCCATTGTTTGTTTGAACACATTACGAGTCACATCGTTCAGCTTTATTGTTCTAGTGAGACATTTGCCATGCCAGTCCTCTCTTCCCAAGCCTTTATGGTGGTGTGTGTGTGCGCGCCTGTGTCTGTCTCCAGTCCATCTGTGAGGTCATGTCCATAGTTTTAAGGATTTACTGGTTTCAGGGAAGGATCCTAATCTCCAGAGATTAGGCCCTGACTTATTACAGTTTTCCCTTCTCTGATCTCACAGGCCAAGATATGAGTTTCACCCGGTGAAGTTTACTTCATGCTGAATTGGTAAGTTGACGACTTATTTTCAACCTAATGCCTGTTGGTGTTATCGGTGAAACCAACGGTGGTTGTTTGTACTCTTCGACATCGTGGTTGTCTTGCTAGATCTCAGCCTGCCCTTGCATACTAAACACACATAATGTTCGATGACGCCTTTTTGTGCAAGGGTTCTAGAAAATGTTTGTGAACCACAGCCTGCCCTTAATGACAGAGACACACGTCCTATGTAATCTATAGTCATACATGTAGGAACAGGTGATCTTGTCTTCTCGGTACTGTTGAATATGGCAGGAAACAGACCATGGGTAAACAATAGGGCCGTGAAGTCGGACAAAACGAGTATCAAAACGGATATGGGCAATTTTCTGGGTGCCATTATGATCCAAGTAGTTTTTGTTGTAATTATCCGCGATTGGAAGAAAGTAACTTTTTTGGGGTGCATCTTACTCATGTCATTCAGTCACAAGAGTTACTAAACCATAATGTACTGTCTTTTAGTCAAGTCATGTGCAAGGTTTTACATGGTCTAAATGACTCAACTGGCTAGTTTGCCTGGCTGTAAAGAGAAAGGCAGGCTCTGTGTTGACCCTGCTGCTCTGATTGGATAGAGTGAAGTTTCTATTTCTCTGTCCACTCTCTTCATAATTTCACCCGATCACTTTTCCTCGCATGTTTTCGGTCTGATCATTTAGATTGCTGCAGCGTTCTATTATGATAAATCACATGGCGAGGATGTTTGCTATCACGCTATCAATGTGCCTAATATCTAACAAGCGGGCCAAGGGTAGGGAAGAGGATGAAACGCTGATGCGCATTCTGACTGAGTGACAGCAATGTCGAGGACACACACACACACACACACACACACACACACACACACACACACACACACACACACACACACACACACACACACACACACACACACACACACACACACACACACACACACACACACACACACACCCCTCCGTGCACTGCTCTTAATCGGCAGCTTTTTTTTTTTGCAGTGAGAATGTGCAGCGAGGTCTTTTGATAGCATTTATTTAGGCACATTAAAACACTTCAATTATTTTTTTTATCACGAGTCTCATCTTATCCGACTATCAACTGTCAACTTACGGGTACGATTGCGAATTCAAGTCGGGCACACCCCTAGGAAACAAAATTATACAGTAGCCATTGTAGACCAGATGTTTGTGAACATATTGTCTCCAGCTTCCTACTTTTTAAAAGGGAAATGTTCCGTGTTTTATTTTTTTTTAATAGGAAATTGATATCAGGGTTTGTTCCTATTTTTAACTGTGAGTTGACATTCGTTCACTACCTTAGCTTGGTGCAGTCTTCTGCATTTACCAGAGTTTCAGGCCACATTTCAAGCAAAGACAAAACATGCAGTGCATTCGGGAAGTATTCTGACCCCTTGACTTTTTCCACATTTTGTTACTTTATTCTGAAATACCCCATAATGACAAAGCAAATTTTAACGTAAGTATTCAGACCCTTTACTCAGTACTTTGTGGAAGCACCTTTGGCAGTGATTACAGCCTCAAGTCTTCTTGGGTATGATGCTACAAGCTTGGCACACCTGTATTTGGGGGGTTTGTCCCATTCTTCTCTGCAGATCCTCTTAAGCTCTCAGGTTGGATGGGGAGCGTCGCTGCACAGCTTTTTTTCACGTCTCTTATTTACAATGACGGCCCACCCCGGCTAAACCCTCCCCTAACCCAGACAACACTGGGCCAATTGTGCGCCGCCCTATGGGGCTCCCGATCACGGCCGGTTGTGATACAGCCTGGGATCGAACCAGGCTCTGTAGTGACGCCTCTAGCACTGCAGTGCCTTAGACCGCTGCGCCACTCGGAAGCCCTTGGCGGCGCACAATTGGCACAGCGTCGTCCGGGTTAGGGAGGGGTTTGGCCTATTGAGATGGTATGATTCAATAAATACGTTTTAAATACGTTTAAAGTGGCAAAGTGAAACTTTTTTAGGCGAACCAGTCAATTTGACATAGAAATGTTCAATGTGCTCTATTTCTATGCTTTCCGATCTTAAATGGAGTTTTTGAGTCTTGCACACCAGCTTCAAACAGCTAAAACAACAATATTTTTGGTTATGGAAAATATATTTCACAGCAGTTTAGATTGTACATGATTCTCTACACTATACTACAAAACATTTTTTGGCAAACTATTAAGAGTTTTAGCAACCAGGAAATGGCAGAGCGATTTCTAAGTAATGCAACATTAATCAAACATGACTAAGCAAAACTGATGATGTGCAATACTTATACCAGTGGTTGGCATGCATTTAGGTTAGACAATTAGGCATTGTTGCTATAATTCTACAGTCGAAATAGGGCTCCAGAATGTGATATTTATTTTGCTCAACAGAGATGAATTTGCTTACATCTTTTTTTGCGTACGAATATCTATAGGCTAATTGCCTTGGGGCTAATTCACCATCTGAGGAAGTGATATATTAAAACCCATTAGCTAGATCGCTAAATCTAATTTCCTGATAGTTAGTCGTGTAACTTATTCATCTAACAGTAAATGTATGGTCCTAAAATGCTTTGCAGCATAGGATGTCGCCTCTATAAAGGCCTATGCAATCACCTGGAATGTCAGTTGTGCGTATCCCACGCTCCATAAACTATGTCTCTAAGATACTTTTGGTGTTAAAACGGTAAATATTGAGAGTTGGGGGAAATAAATGTCATACCTACAGAAAGCTGATACCCTCCTCTCTCCAAAAGTTTCCACTGCGCTCGCCAAACATCCACCTCTCCAGTGCTGGCTGACTAGTCTACCAGCTCACGTTTGTTGCCTATGCTTTGAGTTGAGGAAAGCAGGGCAACATGAGATATGCCACTTGAAGATTTTAAGCATGGGCCCGCCATAGACTATAAGTGCAGCTGATACTGTCCCTTCTATAGGCCTACCGTGGATTGCTGCATGTTGCATAGAATAGTATTAGCCAACTATTGTGATGCATAATTGCCATGATAATTTGGGAAGGTCTTGTCAATGAGCATTATGGGTAATGTAGTCAATTTAGGGAATATAAAGTGGACAGACGGATGTCACACTTTTTTTTGCCTAAAATTAAGAAGATGGGTGCAAAATTGTAGGAGGAGATCCTTCCGTAGCTGAGAGCTTTACATTATTATAATATAGATGGGTCATTTATCTGAGTTTGTTTGAATTCCGGCCTCAGCCTATGAGACATGGAGAGAGCTGGAAGTCACTGAGAATCTACTGCTGAATTGAATGATGTGATGTCGATGGTTGGGTTGAATGATGGACGTGTAAGGTCTAATTTCCTATAGAGTTTCCCACGTATCAATGATGTGAAATGCACTCAGAACATTCTCCATCATCACTCATTGATAAGCAGCCTGTGTGACTGCCTGAGCACACTTCATTGATCCTGAAAGGCTGTGTGTGTGTGTATGAAGTGTGCTACTGTGGGGTTACGACCGGAACACACCCTGTCACTCAGCGGCAGAGGAATCATACTGTGTGTGTGTGTGTGTCCAGAGGGAGAATGGGAAGAGAGAGAGAATAGAGAACACCCGATCCTTCACAAGCAAAAGGAGAGAGGGAGAAATTGAAAGACGTCTCTGTCCCTCCAACAGATGTCTGGTGTTAGCACATATTGACAAGTCAATATCGCTCCTTTAAATCAAATATTTGTCCAAATGATCTTGTCGCCTCAACAGCAGGTAACATCCCTTTAGCTGTGAAATTACCTCAGGTTGGAGGACAGACGCGCACACACACACACACACACCTCGCCGCTCACGGGTGGTTCTCCACCCGTGCTTCAATCCACTGTGGGTTTCTGTACATGTGAACGCAATTTGCACTTCCAATTAAACTGACGACCTTCGTTCCAGAATGCAGAACGTGTCTCCTCCTCTCCTGTGTGTCCTCTCCAGGATAGCTATTATTACCCTCAATGTTACGACACTGACACGCTAAGAATAATGTTACGAAACAATGTAACACATCACAGTTTACTGTAGTACAGCTAGCTTACTGTAACAGAACATAACATTACACACAGACGCGCACACACAAACACACACACTAATACACAAACACACAGCTCCTTATGATTCCAAGGTAATGCCCAATGACTGTGTATGTGACAGAGAGGCTTGATTCGGTCTTATGTAGAAAAATGTGATACTGTGTTTTTTACATTGGCTAAAAGTAGAGACTCCGAGCTAGAAAATGGTATATCCTACACTACAGTTGAGGAACAATGGGAAAGTAATTCTGCTTTGAAAGTTGATAAATTTGTAACTCTACTTTTGAGAAAATGGCCCTTGAATGTTTTGATACACCTACTGGAGAGCTCTTCTTTGTCTACACCCATTCAGCATAGTTCACACCCTCTTAAGCCTGAGCCCCACCCATCTCTTTAAGGATTCACATGCATGACATCAGCAGCCTGGTGGTCCAAAATAGCTTAACCGGTGTATTTTAACACCAATAAACCCATCTGTTTAAAAAATAAATTTACTATATGTCAGTCTAGCAAACCAGGCAACTAAAAGCAACTTTCTAAACAATGTTTTTGTTAGTTTCTAGCTTGTTAGCTAGCTAGCTGACCTTAATTTAGTTGGCTAGTCAGTTCAAAAAATGCCCATGTCATATCGCTGACACTGTCTTAACTTTAGCTAATTTGTATTCATTATTACAACGAAAATAAACTCACAACAAGATAATTATTTACAACTGAATGGCAAGCTAATTACAGAAAATAGCTTACGGTTGTGAGTGTGACGAAATAGAAGCAGGGGATTCTACCTGAGAATTTTTGAACTTGGACACTGTCTCGTTGGCCTAATGTTATATCCTAATTTGACTTTGGTGCTGGTCATGTTGTTCTTTACATTACCGTCTCTGGTAAACACACACTATATCCAATCCTTCTGTGTGTTCTCTTTTTGACCCCCTCCGCATATTTGCAATCAAACGGCAGAATTTTCATCTCCTTAGCTATCATACTCTGCTTCCACCGGGCATTCCACTGATTTCAAGAACTCGGCCCTACAGAAAGTCGAGAGCAACATTTTTGCAGTTCTTCGGGACATCTTTCAAAAAAGATGCATTCGAAAGAATTAACTACACATACTGAGCAACCCTTTGTTATAGACAGAAGCGTGCTACATGGCAGACCAATCCAAACTCATCTCTCTTCATTTCCAGCCCATCCATTATCTCAGCCAGTCATAGTGGGAATTAGGCTCGTATGTTAACAATTGTATTCATATATACAGATGGCATACAAGTTTGTTAAGGCACATAAAGTTGAACATGTTCCAGAAGGCATTTCTGCCAAAGAATGCATTTTGACAAAAACATAGATGTTTACATTCAAATACCTCCCCTGTGAATTAGTGACTTGTGTCATATATGAATAGACAAAGCCATCGATCACGCGACACCATTCATACCTACGTGAAGACTCAATAGCGTATTGAAGCCAAATTAGGTAGGTTAAGATGGCGACATAACATGTGCAGTTTGAGCTACTCCAGGAAGTGACGTTGCAGGTTAGCTCACTGCTGCCCCCTCTTATTGAGTAACTCAAGTTGAAGGCTGCATTTAGTAACTCAATTATCCTCAACTTCTGCTGTGTGCTATTTAAAAAAATAATAGGATCAAGTTGTACTTGTCACATGCTCCTTTTCCTGTAGTCCACTTTCAGCTGCTTTGTCTTGCTCACATTGAGGTAGAGATTTTTGTCCTGGCACCACACGGCCAGGTCTCTGACCTCCTCCCTATAGGCTGTCTCATTGTTGTCGGTGAGCATGCCTACCACTGTTGTGTTGTTAGCAAACTTAATGATGGTGTTGGAGACAGAGTACAGGAGGGGACTAATCACACACCCCTGAGGGGCCCCAGTGTTGAGGATCAGCATGGCAGATGTGTTGTTGCCTACCCTTACCACCTGGGGGTGGCCCATCAGGAAGACCATGATCCAGTTGCAGAGGGAGGTGTTTAGTCCAAGGGTCCTTAGCTTAGTGATGAGCTTCGTGGGCACGATGGTGTTGAACGCTGAGCTGTAGTCAATTAACAGCATTCCCACTTGCCGAGGGGGGAAACGGCAGTGTGGAGTGCGATTGAGTTTGCGTCATCTGTGGATCTGTTGGGGCGGTATTCAAATTGGAGTGGGTCTAGGGTTTCCGTGATGATGGTGTTGATGTGAGCCATGACCAGCCTTTCAAAACACTGCATGGCTACCGAGGTGAGTGCTACGGGTCGGTAATCATTTAGGCAGGTTACCTTTGTTTTTTTTGGGCACAGGGACTATGGTGGTCTGCTTGAAACATGTAGGTGTTACAGACTCGGGCAGGGAGAGGTTGAAAATGTCAGTGAAGACACTTGCTAGTTGGTCCGCGCATGCTTTGAGTACACATCCTGGTAATCCGTCTGGCCCCGTGGCTTTGTGAATGTTGACCTGTTTAAAGGTCTTGCTCACACCAGCTACAGAGAGCGTGAATACACATTCGTCCAGAACAGCTGGTGCCTAGATACTCAACTAGAGTATCTGATGCCACAGATCCTCAACTAGTCTAAAGAAAGACAGTTTTATTGCTTCTTTAATCAGAACAACAGTTTTCAGCTGTGCTAACATAATTGCAAAAGGGTTTTCTAATGATAAATTAGCCTTTTAAAATGCTAAACTTGGATTAGCTAACACAACGTGCCATTGGAACACCGGAGTGATGGTTGCTGATAATGGGCCTCTGTACGCCTATGTAGATATTCCTCTTTGGATATGTAGGATGCTGGCATCCCACCTGGCCAAAAGCCAGAGAAAATGCAGAGCGCCAAATTCAAATAAATTAATATAAAAATCTAACTTTCATGAAACCACATGTAAGATACCAAATTAAAGCTACACTTGTTGTGAATCCTGCCGACATGTCAGATTTCAAAAAGGCTTTTCAGCGAAAGCAAACGGTGCTATTATCTCTGTAAACAAAAGAGAGAAAACATATTTCAACCCTGCAGGCGCGACACAAAACGCAGGAATAAAAAATATAAATCATGCCTTACCTTAGACGAGCTTCTTCTACTGGCACTCCAATATGTCCCATAAACATCACAAATGGTCCTTTTGTTAGATTAATTCCGTCGATATATATCCAAAATGTCCATTTATTTGACGCGTTTGATCCAGAAAAACACAGATTCCAACTTGCGCAACGTTACTACAAAATACCTCAAAAGTTACCTGTAAACTTTGCCAAAACATTTGAAACTACTTTTGTAATACAACTTTTGGTATTTTTTAAAGTAAATAATCGATAAAATTGAAGACGGGATGATCTGTGTTCAATACAGGAAGAAAACCAACTGACGCTACCTTTCTGGTCACGCGCCTCTAACAAACAATACACTTGAAGTGACCCTCGTTTTGAACAGGGCTACTTCTTCATTACACAAAGGAAAAACCTCAACCAATTTCTAAATCAAATCAAATTTATTTTTATAGCCCTTCGTACATCAGCTGATATCTCAAAGTTCTGTACAGAAACACAGCCTAAAACCCCAAACAGCAAGCAATGCAGGTGTAGAAGCACGGTGGCTAGGAAAAATTCCCTAGAAAGGACATAACCTAGGAAGAAACCTAGAGAGGAACCAGGCTATGTGGGGTGGCCTGTCCTCTTCTGGCTGTGCCGGGTGGAGATTATAACAGAACATGGCCAAGCTGTTCAAATGTTCATAAATGACCAGCATGGTCCAATAATATTAAGGCAGAACAGTTGAAACTGGAGCAGCAGCACGGCCAGGTGGAACTGGGGACAGCAAGGAGTCATCATGTCAGGTAGTCCTGAGGCATGGTCCTAGGGCTCAGGTCCTCTGGGAGAGAGAAAGAAAGAGAGAAAGAGAGAATTAGAGAGAGCACACTTAAATTCACACAGGACACCGAATAGGACAGGAGAAGTACTCCATATATAACAAACTGACCCTAGCCCCCAACACCTAAACTACTGTAACATAAATAAAGGAGGCTGAGACAGGAGGGGTCAGGAGACACTGTGGCCCCATCTGAGGACACCCCCCGGACAAGGCCAAACAGGAAGGATATAATCCCACCCACTTTGCCAAAGCACAGCCCCCACACCACTAGAGGGATATCTTCAACCACCAACTTACCATCCTGAGACAAGGCTGAGTATAGCCCACAAAGATCTCCGCCACGGCACAACCCAAGGGGGGGGGGGGGGGGGCGCCAACCCAGACAGGAAGACTGGTGACATCCAGTGGAAGCGGTAGGAACTGCAAGAAGGTCCCTTAGAAATCTGGATTCCCAATGAAAACCCATTAAAAAGAGAGTGACCTCAAAAAACAAACATCTGAATGGTTTTTCCTCGGGGTTTCGCCTGCTACATAAGTTCTGTTATACTCACAGACCTGATTGAAACAGTTTTAAACTTCAGTGTTTTCGATCCAAATCTACTAATAATATGCATATCTTCTGGTTACATTTACATTTTACATTTAAGTCATTTAGCAGACGCTCTTATCCAGAGCGACTTACAAATTGGTGCATTCACCTTATGACATCCAGTGGGACAGTCACTTAACAATAGTGCATCTAAAACTTAGGGGGGGTGGGGTGAGAGGGATTACTTAACCTATCCTAGGTATTCCTTAAAGAGGTGGGGTTTCAGGTGTCTCCGGAAGGTGGTGATTGACTCCGCTGTCCTGGCGTCGTGAGGGAGTTTGTTCCACCATTGGGGGGCCAGGGCAGCGAACAATTTTGACTGGGCTGAGCGGGAGCTGTACTTCCTCAGTGGTAGGGAGGCGAGCAGGCCAGAGGTGGATGAACGCAGTGCCCTTGTTTGGGTGTAGGGCCTGATCAGAGCCTGGAGGTACTGAGGTGCCGTTCCCCTCACAGCTCCGTAGGCAAGCACCATGGTCTTGTAGCGGATGCGAGCTTCAACTGGAAGCCAGTGGAGAGAACTGAGGAGCGGGGTGACGTGAGAGAACTTGGGAAGGTTGAACACCAGACGGGCTGCGGCGTTCTGGATGAGTTGAAGGGGTTTAATGGCACAGGCAGGGAGCCCAGCCAACAGCGAGTTGCAGTAATCCAGACGGGAGATGACAAGTGCCTGGATTAGGACCTGCGCCGCTTCCTGTGTGAGGCAGGGTCGTACTCTGCGGATGTTGTAGAGCATGAACCTACAGGAACGGGCCACCGCCTTGATGTTAGTTGAGAACGACAGGGTGTTGTCCAGGATCACGCCAAGGTTCTTGGCGCTCTGGGAGGAGGACACAATGGAGTTGTCAACCGTGATGGCGAGATCATGGAACGGGCAGTCCTTCCCCGGGAGGAAGAGCAGCTCCGTCTTGCCGAGGTTCAGCTTGAGGTGGTGATCCGTCATCCACACTGATATGTCTGCCAGACATGCAGAGATGCGATTCGCCACCTGGTCATCGGAAGGGGGAAAGGAGAAGATTAATTGTGTGTCGTCTGCATAGCAATGATAAGAGAGACCATGTGAGGTTATGACAGAGCCAAGTGACTTGGTGTATAGCGAGAATAGGAGAGGGCCAAGAACAGAGCCCTGGGGGACACCAGTGGTGAGAGCGCGTGGTGAGGAGACAGATTCTCGCCACGCCACCTGGTAGGAGCGACCTGTCAGGTAGGACGCAATCCAAGCGTGGGCCGCGCCGGAGATGCCCAACTCGGAGAGGGTGGAGAGGAGGATCTGATGGTTCACAGTATCGAAGGCAGCCGATAGATCTAGAAGGATGAGAGCAGAGGAGAGAGAGTTAGCTTTAGCAGTGCGGAGCGCCTCCGTGATACAGAGGAGAGCAGTCTCAGTTGAATGACTAGTCTTGAAACCTGACTGATTTGGATCAAGAAGGTCATTCAGAGAGAGATAGCGGGAGAGCTGGCCAAGGACGGCACGTTCAAGAGTTTTGGAGAGAAAAGAAAGAAGGGATACTGGTCTGTAATTGTTGACATCGGAGGGATCGAGTGTAGGTTTTTTCAGAAGGGGTGCAACTCTCGCTCTCTTGAAGACGGAAGGGACGTAGCCAGCGGTCAGGGATGAGTTGATGAGCGAGGTGAGGTAAGGGAGAAGGTCTCCGGAAATGGTCTGGAGAAGAGAGGAGGGGATAGGGTCAAGCGGGCAGGTTGTTGGGCGGCCGGCCGTCACAAGACGCGAGATTTCATCTGGAGAGAGAGGGGAGAAAGAGGTCAGAGCACAGGGTAGGGCAGTGTGAGCAGAACCAGCGGTGTCGTTTGACTTAGCAAACGAGGATCGGGTGTCGTCGACCTTCTTTTCAAAATGGTTGACGAAGTCATCTGCAGAGAGGGAGGAGGGGGGGCGGAGGATTCAGGAGGGAGGAGAAGGTGGCAAAGAGCTTCCTAGGGTTAGAGGCAGATGCTTGGAATTTAGCGTGGTAGAAAGTGGCTTTAGCAGCAGAGACAGAGGAGGAAAATGTAGAGAGGAGGGAGTGAAAGGATGCCAGGTCCGCAGGGAGGCGAGTTTTCCTCCATTTCCGCTCGGCTGCCCGGAGCCCTGTTCTGTGAGCTCGCAATGAGTCATCGAGCCACGGAGCGGGAGGGGAGGACCGAGCCGGCCTGGAGGATAGGGGACATAGAGAGTCAAGGGATGCAGAGAGGGAGGAGAGGAGGGTTGAGGAGGCAGAATCAGGAGATAGGTGGGAGAAGGTTTGAGCGGAGGGAAGAGATGATAGGATGGAAGAGGAGAGAGTAGCGGGGGAGAGAGCGAAGGTTGGGACGGCGCGATACCATCCGAGTAGGGGCAGTGTGGGAGGTGTTGGATGAGAGCGAGAGGGAAAAGGATACAAGGCAGTGGTCGGAGACTTGGAGGGGAGTTGCAATGAGGTTAGTGGAAGAACAGCATCTAGTAAAGATGAGGTCGAGCATATTGCCTGCCTTGTGAGTAGGGGGGGGAGGTGAGAGGGTGAGGTCAAAAGAGGAGAGGAGTGGAAAGAAGGAGGCAGAGAGGAAAGAGTCAAAGGTAGACGTGGGGAGGTTAAAGTCACCCAGAACTGTGAGAGGTGAGCCGTCCTCAGGAAAGGAGCTTATCAAGGCATCAAGCTCATTGATGAACCCTCCGAGGGAACCTGGAGGGCGATAAATGATAAGGATGTTAAGCTTGAAAGGGCTAGTAACTGTGACAGCATGGAATTCAAAGGAGGCGATAGACAGATGGGTAAGGGGAGAAAGAGAGAATGACCACTTGGGAGAGATGAGGATCCCGGTGCCACCACCCCGCTGACCAGACGCTCTCGGGGTGTGCGAGAACACGTGGGCGGACGAAGAGAGAGCAGTAGGAGTAGCAGTGTTGTCTGTGGTGATCCATGTTTCCGTCAGTGCCAAGAAGTCGAGGGACTGGAGGGAGGCATAGGCTGAGATGAACTCTGCCTTGTTGACCGCAGATTGGCAGTTCCAGAGGCTACCGGAGACCTGGAACTCCACGTGGGTCGTGCGCGCTGGGACCACCAGAGTAGGGTGGCCGCGGCCACGCGGTGAGGAGCGTTTGTATGGTCTGTGCAGAGAGGAGAGAACAGGGATAAACAGACACATAGTTGACAGGCTACAGAAGAGGCTACGCTAATGCAAAGGAGATTGGAATGACAAGTGGACTACACGTCTCGAATGTTCAGAAAGTTAAGCTACGTAGCAAGAATCTTATTGACTAAAATGATTAAAATGATACAGTACTGCTGAAGTAGGCCAGCTGGCAGTGGGTGCGTTGTTGACACTACACTAATCAAGTCGTTCCGTTGAGTGTAATAGTTTCTGCAGTGTTGCTATTCGGGGGCTAGCAGGCTAGCTAGCAGTGTTGTTTACGTTACGTTGCGTTAAAAGAACGACAATAGATGGCTAGCGAACCTAGAAAATCGCTCTAGACTACACAATTATCTTTGATACAAAGACGGCTATGTAGCTAGCTAAGTAGCTAGCTACGATCAAACAAATCAAACCGTTGTACTGTAATGAAATGAAATGAAAATGTGATACTACCTGTGAATGCGACCGGGTTGTTGAGTTCTATTCAGAAGACGTTGGCTAGCTAGCAGAGTCACCTACGTTAAGGACGACAAATAGCTGGCTAGCTAACCTCGGTAAATTAAGATAATCACTCTAAGACTACACACTCTAAACCTAAACAACACAATTATCTTGGATACGATGATACGAAGACAGCAAAGACAGCTATGTAGCTAGCTAACACTAAACTAATCAAGTCGTTCAGTTGAGTGTAATAGTTTCTCCAGTGCAGCTAATCAGTGGACGTTAGCTAGCTGGCTAGTGAAGACTACGTTAGGACGGCGAAATACGATAATTACGCAATTATCTTTGATACAAAGACGGCTATGTAGCTAGCTGAGAAGAAATTGCTAAGATAAGACAAATCAAACCGTTGTGATATAATGAAATATAATGAAAAAGTTATACTACCCGTTGGAGCGACGTGCAGATGCGACCACTCGCTCCAACCGGAACCGGAAACCCTCCTTATGAGTAGCAGGCAGTTGAATTTGGGCATGACATGAAAATACTGCCCCCTGTCACCAAGAAGATAATCTGAGTACAGCGCTCAGGCACCAAAACAAGCCATACAGATACCCTCCATGTTGTGGAGTCAACAGAAGTCAGAAATAGCATTATACATATTCACTTACCTTTAATGATCTTTATCGGAATGCACTCCCAGGAATCCCAGTTCCACAATAAACGTTTGTTTTGTTCGATAAAGTCCATCATTTATGTCCAAATACCTCCTTTTTTGTTCGAGCGTTTAGTTCACAAATCCAGCTAACTCTCACGGCCGCGCGCATGATTTAGCTCATGGCATTCTGCCAGACACCTGGTTCAAACAGCTCTTATTCGCTCCCCCTTCATAGTAGAAGCCCGAAACAAGGTTCTAAAGACTGTTGACATCTAGTGGAAGCCTTAGGAAGTGCAATCGGACCGAATTTACACTGTATCTTGGATTGGCAAACACTACAAACCTCAGATTTCCCACTTCCTGGTTTAATTTTTTCTCAGGCTTTTGCCTGCCATATGAGTTCTGCTATACTCACAGACATCATTCAAACAGTTTTAGAACCGTCAGAGTGTTTTCTATCCGAATATACAATACTACTAATAATATGCATATCTTAGCTTCTGGGCCTAAGTAGCAGGCAGTTTACTCTGGGCACCTTATTCATCCAAGCAACTCAATACTGCCCCCCAAGCCATAAGAAGTTTAACAGCTTGTTGAGTGTGGTCTTAGTGCCAGCATTGGTTTTTGGTGGTAAGTAGAAGGCTAAGAATAATATAGAAGAGAACTCTGTTAGATAGTGTGGTCTACAGCTATTCATGAGGTATTCTACCTCAGGCGAGCAATACCTCGAGACTTCTTTAATACTAGACATCGCGCACCAGCAGTTATTGACAAATAGACACACACCCCGCCCCTCTTCTTACCAGACGTAGCTGCTCTGTTCTGCCGATGCACGGAGAAGACAGCCATCTCTATATCATTTGTCGTCGTTCAGCGAAGTCTCGGTTAAACATAAGATATTACATTTTTTTAATGTTTCGTTGGTAGGATAGTCTTAATCGTAGACGGTCCAGTTTGTTTTCCAATGATTTGCACGTTGGCCAATAATACGGAGGGTAGCAGTGTTAAGAATTTGCAGAGTAGGCATACAAGGCACCCCGCCTTCCTCACCCTTTTTTTCTGTCTTTTCTTCACGAGGATGACTGTGATTTGGGCCTTGTCACGACAAAAATCTTTGTCCAGTTCGAGGTGAGTAATCGCTGTTCTGATGTCCAGAAGCTCTTTTCGGTCATAAGAGACAGTAGCAGCAACATTATAAATGCATAAAATAAAAAAAATCGCTGTTTGACAGGAGCCCGTAAAACGTCAGCCACCCCCTTCGGCGTCGTTTATTCAGACTTACATCTGGTGATTAGAAGCAATAATTGGTAGCATGATTGTCTTCAAAACATATTTTTTGATTTAGATTGACCACGAGGATTTAAAAATAAATTCATTCACTATAATGAGGGACCCGGTTTTCTGCTAACAATGCCTGTAGTACCGCTGTCTGCCTTGAACCTCCGTGGCTTCAATGGAAAGGGACAATTGTTCTCTCCTGGTAATGCCCCATAGTTAAGAGCCTAAACACTGAGACTGCTGCTAATATACCGTTGATGTCGGAAGTTTACAAACACTTCACTGTATCACAATTCCAGTGAGTCAGAAGTTTACGTACACTAAGTTGACTGTGCCTTTCAACAGCTTAGAAAATTCCAGAAAATTATGTCATGGCTTTAGAAGCTTCTGATAGGCTAACTAACATAATTTGAGTCAATTGGAGGTGTACCTGTGGATGTGTTTCAAGGCCTACCTTCAAACTCAGTGCCTCTTTGCTTGACATCATAGGAAACTCAAAAGAAATCAGCCAAGACCTCAGAAAAACATTTGTAGACCTACACAAGTTTGGTTCATCCTTGGGAGCAATTTCCAAACGCCTGAAGGTACCACGTTCATCTGTACAAACAATAATACACAAGTATAAACACCATGGGAACACGCAGCTGTCATACTGCTCAGGAAGGAGACTCGTTCTGTTTCCTAGAGATCAACGTACTTTGGTGCGAAGAAGTGCAAATCAATCCCAGAACAATAGCAAAGGACCTTGTGAAGATGCTGGAGGAAACAGGTACAAAAGTATCTGTATCCACTGTAAAACGAGTCCTATATCGACATAACCTGAAAGGCTGCAAAGCAAGGAAGAAGCCACGCTCCAAAACCGCCATGAAAATGCCAGACTACGGTTTGCAACTGCACATGGGGACAAAGATCGTACTTTTTGGAGAAATGTCCTCTGGTCTGATGAAACAAAAATAGAACTGTTTGGCCATAATGACCATTGTTTTGTTTGGAGGAAAAAGGGGGAGGCTTGCAAGCCAAAGAACACCATCCCAACCGGGAAGCATGGGGGTGGCAGCATCATGTTGTGGGGGGTGCTTTGCTGCAGGAGGGACTGGTGCATTTAAAAAAAATAGATGGCATCATGAGGATGGAAAATTGTGGATATGTGGATATATTGAAGCAACATCTCAAGACATCAGTCAGGAAGTTAAAACTAGGTAGCAAATGGGTCTTCCAAATGGACAATGACCCCAAGCATACTTCCAAAGTTGTGGCAAAATGGATTAAGGACAACAAAGTCAAGGTATTGGAGTGGCCATCACAAAGCCCTGACCTCAATCCTATAGAACATTTGTGGGCAGAACTGAAAAAGCGTGTGCGAGCAAGGATGCCTACAAACCTGACTCAGTTACACCAGCTCTGTCCCAACTTATTGTGGGAAGCTTGTGGAAGGCTACCTGACACATTTGACCCAAGTTAAACCATTTAAAGCCAACGCTACAAAATACTAATTGAGTGTCTAAACTCCTGACCCACTGTGAATGTGATGAAAGAAATAAAAGCTGAAATAAATCATTCTCTCTACAATTATTCTGACATTTCACATTTCTTAAAATAAAGTGGTGATCCTAACTGACCTAAGACAGGGAATATTTACTAGGATTAAATGTCAGGAAATGTGAAAAACTGAGTTTAAATGAAGTTGGCTAAGGTGTATGTTAACTTCCGACTTCAACTGTAGATATCTCAAAAAGTGTTGTAAGGTGGGCAGAGACAGAGGAAGAGAGGGGAAAAAGGGAAAAGAGTGAGGTACTCATCTTAAAGAAAAGAAGCATTGTGGAAGAGTAATGTCTGGGAAGAAGATGTATGTGAATAGGAATGGAGAGGAGTAGAGGAGAACAGGGTGTTTCCAGATTTTATTAATTAGCCCCCCCCCCCCCCCCCCCCCCCCCCCCCCCCCCAAAGTGATAAAAGCAGCTTTTGTGTGTTTGAATGGTGTGGGTTTATCCCAACAATAGAATATTGTGAGCATGTACTGGTCAATAAAAATATGAATTACAAATAAACAGCTGATTATGATTCAATGACTGAGCTGGCTAGAGACTTCTCAGCCAAAAACAGTTTGAAATACAAGATTGAGGTAAGTTTTTTTTTTTTTTGTGTGATTTTCTTTAATTTAGGCTTTAGCCAGAAATACGAGTATAGGATGAGTCGACAACATTATTTTGGTATGAGTTAGCAGAATATGAACTTTAAAAAGTCAGATTTTCACTGGACAGTTACTTTGAAACCAGTTTTCCCTCTAAAGTCTGAATGCTGCTCTAACACATGACTGGCTGCCTAGATCAGATGACTAGATAAACTGTAGGAATTCAGCCTCTTCCTTCTCCCTCTCACCAGGGCTTCTCACAGTCTAAGGAGAGGGAGATAGTGGGAGAGGGGGGGCTGCGGTTGGCTGCTTCAGAAGACACATGGACACTAGGGAAGGGCATTTTTAAATAATTGCCGTATTCAAATAAATCATGCATTTTTTTCCAGTATCCGGATAGTCGAAATGCATGTTCTTCAGCACTTTCATGCTGCATAGCCTGCGCGACTCGGGAGAGGCCATCCGCTCTGTTTGTTGCTGCTACAGGGCGTGGAGGGGGAGTGGCGGGGGCGGTGTCTGTGAAACAGGATGGGGAGAGAGAGAAAGTAGCTATAGGACAGAGTGGGGTAAGTTCAGCAATTCTTTACATTCAGCATTACTACATCAAGGGAAATATAATATTATTTCTAACAAAGATATCTATACATATTTCAGGATGTTGTGTATCCCTGGAATTAATCAGAATTTAAGTAAACAACTCCCCCCCCCCCCAAAAAAAAGTAGCCTCTTGGTATGCGGTAAGTTGTATTAGGGATAGGTGTTCCGCTAGCCAACAGCCAGTGAAATTGCAGGGTGCCAAATTCAAACAGAAATCTCATAATAAAGATTCCTAAAACATACAAGTGTTATACATTGGCTTAAAGATAAACTTCTTGTTAATCCAACCACAGTGTCAGATTTCAAAAAGATTTCACGGCGAAAGCATGAACCTCCATTCTGTTAGCGCGTTTTGTTCATTAATCCACTGTCTCAAACAACATCCGGTGATATTTCAGAGCGTGAAACTGAACAAAACACAAATTCTCATAATAAACATACATAAAAGATACAAGTGTTATGGTTGCAATTAGAGGTCGACCGATTTATGATTTTTCAACTCAGATACCGATTATTGGAGGACCAAAAAAGCCGATACCGATTAATCGGCCGATCTTACATTTACATTTACATTTAAGTCATTTAGCAGACGCTCTTATCCAGAGCGACTTACAAATTGGTGCATTCACCTTATGGCATCCAGTGGAACAGTCACTTTACAATAGTGCATCTAAAGTTAGTGCATCTAAGGTGGTGATTGACTCCGCTGTCCTGTCCTATTTATAAAAATAAACAAAAATGTCTTTGTAATAATGACAATTACAACAATACTGAATGAACACTTATTTTAACTTAATATAATACATCAATAAAATCAATTTAGCCTCAAGTAGATAATGAAACATGTTCAATTTGGTTTAAATAATGCAAAAACAAAGTTTTGGAGAAGAATGTAAAAGTTCAATATGTGCTATGTAAGAAAGCTAACGTTTCAGTTCCTTGCTCAGAACATGAGAACCTATGAAACTGGTGGTTCCTTTTAACATGAGTCTTCAATATTCCCAGGTAAGAAGTTTTAGGTTGTAGTTATTATAGGACTATTTCCCTCTATACCATTTTGTATTTCATTAACCTTTGACTATTGGATGTTCATATAGGCACTTTAGTATTGCCAGTGTAACAGTATAGCTTCCGTCCCTCTCCTCGCTACTCCCTGGGCTCGAACTAGCAACACAACGACAACAGCCACCACATCAATGCAGCGTTACCCATGCAGAGCAAGGGAAACAACCACCCCAAGGCTCAGTGAGTGAAGTTTGAAACGCTATTAGCGCGCGCTAACGAGCCAGCCGTTTCACTTCGGTCACACCAGCCTCATCTCGGGAGTTGATAGGTTTGAAGTCATAAACGGAGCACGAAAGTGCCTTTTGAATGAATGTTTATGCGCCTGCTTCTGCCTACCACCGCTCAGTCAGATACTTAGATGCTTGTATTCTCAGTCAGATTATATGCAACACAGGACACGCTAGATAATATCTAGTAATATCATCAACCATGTGTGATTATGATTGATTGTTTTTTATAAGATCAGTTTAATGCTAGCTAGCAACTTACCTTGGCTTACTGCATTTGCGTAACTGGCAGTCTCCTTGTGGAGTGCAACGAGAGAGAGGCAGGTCGTTATTGCGTTGGACTAGTTAACTGAAAGGTTGCACGATTGGATCCCCCGAGCTGACAAGGTGAAAATCTGTCTTTCTGCCCCTGAACGAGGCAGTTAACCCACCGTTCCTAGGCCGTCATTGAAAATAAGAATGTGTTCATAACTGACTTGTCTAATTAAATAAAAGGTATAAAAAATTTTTTTTAATCGGTGCCCAAAATACCGATTTCCGATTGTTATGAAAACTTGAAATCGGCCCTAATTAATCGGCCATTCCGATTAATCGGTCGACCTCTAGTTGCAATCACAAGACCCCATATTACACAATGTTTGTTTTGTTCGATAAAGTCCCTCTATGTCCAAAAACCTCAGTTTTGTTCAGTAATCCATTGGCACAAAGCGTTGTCACAGCAGGCAGATGAAAAAGTACCATAAAAGTTCGTAGAAACATGTCAAACAATGTTTATAATCAATCCTTAGGTTGTTTTTGTCATAAGTAATCAATACTATTTCAACCGGACAATATCTCCGTCAATAGAAAAGGAAAAACAAGAAGGGTGCGCTCCCGGTCACGCGCAGAAAACATCTCTGGAAATTTCCACTGTCCACTTATTGAAAGTGGTGTTTCTCCCTCATTTTTCAGAGTAAAAGCCTGAAACAATGTCTAAAGACTGGCCACATGTAGTGGAAGCCATAGGGATTGTGAACTGAGTCATAAGTCTTTGTATGGTGGATAGGCTTTCAATGGAAAAACAGCCGTTTCAAAATAAATAATAGCATTTCCTGGATGGATTTTCCTCAGGTTTTCGCATGCCATATCAGTTCTGTTATACTCACAGACATTATTGTAACAGTTTTGGAAACTTTAGAGTGTTTTATATCCAATACTACCATGCATATGCATATCCTAGCTTCTGGGCCTGAGGAGTAACAGGCAGTTTACATAGGGCAGCTTATTCATCCAAACTACTCAATACTGCCCCCGTTCCCAGAAAGGTTTAGCAAAGTGACAGAGTAAGTTGAGCCACCTTGGGGTAAGTGGGTGGTGGTGTCCTGTGACAGTGGGTGATGGTAGGTCAAAGTTAAATTCATGGAATGGGGTTGTGGTGTGTTGTGTCTTCAAAGTATGCCTACATTCAGAAATAGGTCTCTCTGTTCAATATCACTTACCCTTCTATTTCTTGACCAGTTTTCTTGACCAGTTTAAGACTTTGTGTGCATCTGCTACTCTATCATAGCCTCTCTTTCACACAATTACATGTTTGTCTTCTTTTTGTAGTCAAATGTTCCTTTTCAGTGTCATTCAGTTTATTTGTTCATGCTTTGCTGCTGCTCCAATGGACTGCCCTGCTCTCACTTCATTGGCTACATTTTTAAGAACCTCAAAGGGGGCCTAGAATGCTGGTTGTGTTATGTTTGTATACAGGGGTCATGATGTCTGCGCTGTAACAATAAAATGCATTGACATATTGCAAAAATACTATACATATTATGCATAAAACAGACTAAATGTAATCATAATTTGTATTGGGTATAGCGGCCATTGTCTCAAGTTACCCCAAAGCGAACATTTGGGCTATATTAACCCGCACAGCTACTTTCAAGTGCAAGGATGCACATTCATGCTAGGTTTAGGGACCTCATATTGTAGCTTACAGAGATCCCAACTGATGTACAATGCTACCTTAAAACAATCTACATTGGTTGAGGTACAAGCATCATGAAACCACTTAACACATTAAATTCATTTGACTTTTGTGAAAATCTGTTTCTTGGAACTAACTCGCTTACCACTTCCTCCATGTGGTTTCTTCCTTCACAGACTCTAAAAAATGATGACCTCGTCCTAAATATTTGGTCAAATAATTGATTCTGTGTATGGTTTTCTAGAATCGAGGGGAGGCTCAACTAACCCTTTGGCTCAATTTACCCCACTCTCCCCTACAGACTCTCGCTAGTTAGACGGACATGCCATCGGTTATCTATCATATCTTCGGGTAGTGCCTGTATTTACTGCATCAAAACCGATGTAAATATAAGATATACTTTATATAGTCCACGCGAGATGGACATTTTGTCTTCTGCTTTTATGTGGTTTTTCCACCACAAAAAGTCCAGAAAATGGCCAAAAAGAATAGAACCAGCTCACTTGCTTTTACACTATGATTTGGCTATTAGATGTTCAGTGTTTCTTTTGAAAAACAAGAGTTCAGTTCATGTAACAGGGTTGACCTTTTAAAATGGGGGACAGATGATAATGAATCTCTCATCACATTAAGTAGATAATAATCTTCAGAATTGAAATTTGTCAAAGCAACAAAGTAACTGGGGCTTTTATAATGATGAAATGTTTGGGTTAAGTGTGTTAATATCTTCCTAGAAGTCACAGCGGGTGCACGGAGAATTTTGGGCGCGTTAGCAAGTCTTTATTCATATTGATTGAATTCAGCCCAAATTCTGATAATTTTTTTCCCCTTCTCTCTCACTAATTGATCTTTTCAATCAGATCTGCTCTGAAAAGATCTGATGTGATTGGTCAAAAGACCAATTAGTGGAACAAATTAGGAATTGGGCCGCCTGTGTAAACGCAGCCCATGTGGTCTATATGAAAAGGCACTTTATTTAATATAACAAGCTTTTATTTAAATTCAATGTTGGCGCACAATTTCGACTTGAAATATCAAAGGGATGCAAAAGCCCTCATTTGGTGGAACGATCCATTAATTTGTCATACCTTGTGTAGTGGAAATGTTCTGTTACGACTGATACACAAACAAACAGAATATGGAAACATAAAAAAAGCTCAGATTGTCATTGTGGCCCTTCGTCTCGATAGTATGATGTTGGACCGGAACCGAAGCCAGACAAAGGTTTCCAGTTGTTATTTACGTGCTACTACGTCTTGTCATTGTGGCCCTTCGTCTCGATAGTATGATGTTGGACCGGAACCGAAGCCAGACAAAGGTTTCCAGTTGTTATTTACGTGCTACTACGTCTTGTCATTGTGGCCCTTAGTCTCGATAGTATGATGTTGGACCGGAACCGAAGCCAGACAAAGGTTTCC
The DNA here is from genome assembly GCF_021184085.1 of Oncorhynchus gorbuscha. Classification (NCBI taxonomy): domain Eukaryota; kingdom Metazoa; phylum Chordata; class Actinopteri; order Salmoniformes; family Salmonidae; genus Oncorhynchus; species Oncorhynchus gorbuscha. Next base: position 39,393,936 of record NC_060184.1, on the reverse strand, counting down.
AGTTGTTACTAGGGCTACTTCAAACATAGAAACATGACATCGATATCATAAGACATTTTAATTCACAGTGTTTACCAACATGCCATGAGAACTGAAATTGAATTGAGGACATAGTAAATAGTACATCTTATCTTGACATGCAGTATTTGACAAGGAGAATATGCAGTTTATTTGTATTTTTATGAGACTAGAAGCCCAGCCTTATTAGAGACCCTCAGGAGCCCACCTAATAGAGGGGATGACACGCACACACATACACACAATAGCACACACACAGCAGCACAATTAGAGAGCCAGACACACACACATTGCTCACATATACAGTACACAGCAGTGTTTTCAAACCGGGAGGTACGCACACATGCTGAGTAACACATTGGCAGCAGTGCAATTACAGAGGAGGAAGTTGTTTACTAGCAGAGGTAACCACGGACCCTCTTATTCTTTCCTACAACACACACACACACACTCAAACATTCACACACTGATTTACACAATGTATTTCCAAGCATTGGAACCACCCCCATGCAAATTAGCCAGAGAAAAGAACCCAGCTTCTAAACATCTCTCTCTCTGTATGTGTGCACTTGTGTCTTTGTGTGTGTGTGTGTGCGTGTGTGCGTGCGTGCGTGCGTGTGACAGTGGTAACTAGTAGTGGTAGAACCAAGGTTGATTAAGAGATGATGTAAAGGGAGTTATGTAAACGCTAAGCAATTGACGCTAATAGTTGTAGCGTACTCGTTACCAATATTCTATTCACTAAATACCAGCTGAAAAAAGGTGTCTAAAATGAAGCTAATGCAGTGAACCAGGAAGGAGTCTTAGATAGTGTTCACAAACAGGTCCTTGTGACAGTAACCCCTTACCAGACCTGACTCCTTGCACACTAATGGAATCTACTAATTAGAGAGCGGCGGGGGGGTGATTGTGTGTGTGTGTGATTAGACAGAGAGCCCCAGACCTCGTTAAGAGGCAGCCTTCCACCAGTCCTTCAGGGACAGAGATACATCTGATCTCTCTTTTTTTACACACACACACACACACACTGGAGATCTCTCTATCAAGCTGTATAGACTTCTCTTCATCTATGTTTTCTTTTTATATCACTTTCTCTCACCCTTTCTCTCTCTCTCCCTACCTCTCCTCGTTCTCTTCTCACTCATCGTCTTCGTTGTCTTTATATGACTTCATTAACACTAAAACTGCTGGGGCTTGAGCGAACCCCGTTCAAGCTAATGAGCAGTCATTTTGACTGCAACATTCTGACAGTGTAGTTCATACATTTCCTATGTGCTATTGCAGAAATAATAATTTGGTTGTGTTTATGAAGGTCTAATGTAACATTAAAATACGATTTTAATTGTATTTCAAATAACACAATAACATTTTAATTAGTTTAAGTTACTGTAGGCTATATGTAAAAAATAAAAAAGTTAGAACAGAATTGATTTTTAAAAATTATTTGTGGAGTTTCTTTGTTATAAAATGAACTGTATGTGTTGGAACACAATAACAGATTCTTTTTTTCAAGGCACAATTACAATAAATACCCCAACCTCCTAGACGCACGGTCAGCAAGATGCGCGGTCAAATTATGAAAACATCAATAGCCTCAACATCATTATAAGCCACAAGTAGGCTTGATAAGATACATAAATGTTGATATGACAGCAATCAAAAAATTAAATTATTTATGTCGAATACCATGGTGAATTTGTCTTTTTTTGTGTGTGTAAGTGGTGGTAATGCTCTAAATAATCTCCAAAGAAAAGTATTTCATATACAGTGGGGCAAAAAAGTATTTAGTCAGCCACCAATTGTGCAAGTTCTCCCACTTAAAAAGATGAGAGAGGCCTGTAATTTTCATCATAGGTACACTTCAACTATGACAGACAAAATGAGAAAAAAAATCCAGAAAATCACATTGTAGGATTTTTAATGAATTTATTTGCAAATTATGGCGGAAAACAAGTATTTGGTCAATATCAAAAGTTTATCTCAATACTTTGTTATATACCCTTTGTTGGCAATGACAGAGGTCAAACGTTTTCTGTAAGTCTTCACAAGGTTTTCACACACTGTTGCTGGTATTTTGGCCCATTCCTCCATGCAGATCTCCTCTAGAGCAGTGATGTTTTGGGGCTGTTGCTGGGCAACACAGACTTTCAACTCCCTCCAAAGATATTCTATGGGGTTGAGATCTGGAGACTGGCTAGGTCACTCCAGGACCTTGAAATGCTTCTTACGAAGACACTCCTTCATTGCCCGGGCGGTGTGTTTGGGATCATTGTCATGCTGAAAGACCCAGCCACGTTTCATCTTCAATGCCCTTGCTGATGGAAGGAGGTTTTCACTCAAAATCTCACGATACATGGCCCCATTCATTCTTTCCTTTACACAAATCAGTCGTCCTGGTCCCTTTGCAGAAAAAAAGCCCCAAAGCATGATGTTTCCACCCCCATGCTTCACAGTAGGTATGGTGTTCTTTGGATGCAACTCAGCATTCTTTGTCCTCCAAACACGACAAGTTGAGTTTTTACCAAAAAGTTATATTTTGGTTTCATCTGACCATATGACATTCTCCCAATCTTCTTATGGATCATCCGAATGCTCTCTAGCAAACTTCAGACGGGCCTGGACATGTACTGGCTTAAGCAGGGGGACACCTCTGGCACTGCAGGATTTGAGTCCTTGGCGGCGTAGTGTGTTACTGATGGTAGGCTTTGTTACTTTGGTCCCAGCTCTCTGCAGGTCATTCACTAGGTCCCCCCGTGAGGTTCTGGGATTTTTGCTCACCGTTCTTGTGATCATTTTGACCCCACGGGGTGAGATCTTTTTTTCTAATTTTGTCTGTCATAGTTGAAGTGTACCTATGATGAAAATTACAGGCCTCTCTCATCTTTTTAAGTGGGAGAATTTGCACAATTGATGGCTGAAATACTTTTTTGCCCCACTGTATGTCTGACCAAAAACTCTCCATATACATGCTCTTTCCACAGAATGCTCAGGTCAGTGCCTGAATACTGTAGCATGTACGTGTCACATAAACAACGAAAGCTGGTGAGTGCATTGCGGATGTTGTTTTTTGCTTGAGATGTAGGGCCTGCTCGCTCAGTATTGACATTTTGTGCTGATAATTGGCCCGTAGCATTGTCACCGACTTGTTCTATCTAAATGGTGCCGTCCCTTCCTCTCTCCTGTCCCGCAATTGGTAGTGGCTCAGGCTCTTGTTCAGTGCGCACCGTTCTGGCTTTTTTTGCGCTTAGGCCTCGTAGGTGTAGGTTATTCAGAATTCTGCGTTGTTCACTTCCCCTCGCTCATCAACTCACCCATTCTCTCCCTTTCTCCCCATCATACTTTTTAATTGATTTAATCTGTTGTTATATGTGTGAAATGAGTTTCGCTTCAGTTTCGAGGCAATTATTGTGGTGATTATCAACTGGGCATGGCACATTCATGTCGGGTGAAGGACTGTCGGGAGAAGGAGCTGAGCTGGCCCTACTATTGGGAGAAGGAGCTGAGCTGGCCCTACTATTGGGAGAAGGAGCTGAGCTGGCCCTACTATTGGGAGAAGGAGCTGAGCTGGCCCTACTATTGGGAGAAGGAGCTGAGCTGGCCCTACTATTGGGAGAAGGAACTGAGCTGGCCCTACTATTGGGAGAAGGAGCTGAGCTGGCCCTACTATTGGGAGAAGGAGCTGAGCTGGCCCTACTATTGGGAGGAGCTGAGCTGGCCCTACTATTGGGAGGAGGAACTGAGCTGTCCCTACTATTGGGAGAAGGAGCTGAGCTGGCCCTACTATTGGGAGAAGGAGCTGAGCTGGCCCTACTATTGGGAGAAGGAGCTGAGCTGGCCCTACTATTGGGAGAAGGAGCTGAGCTGGCCCTACTATTGGGAGAAGGAGCTGAGCTGGCCCTACTATTGGGAGAAGGAGCTGAGCTGGCCCTACTATTGGGAGAAGGAGCTGAGCTGGCCCTACTATTGGGAGAAGGAGCTGAGCTGGCCCTACTATTGGGAGAAGGAGCTGAGCTGGCCCTAATATTGGGAGAAGGGTCAAAAGGGGGAAAAGCATTCAAAAAAATGACCTCATAAAACTGTTTATAACTCCAGTTCTGTTTGTGATATTAAGATTCTAACAACGGCAGTGTGTTGTATAGACTTATTTTGGAAAAGTCTAGGATGGGGGGGTTGACTTAAAAAAAAATGCCAGAGTAATGCAACATTTTGTTAATGAGCAGTCAAAATGATGCTTTATTTGTTGTCTAAGTTGAAGGTTATGGAAGGGTCCAGACAGCGTTTTTGTGATTTTACTAGTTTTTGCAAAACTTATCCCAAACAGCAAATTATGTAGAATGGGGGGCGGGCGCTGAAAAAACATGAACAAACCCCCCAAAAATGTCCTTTAAAGAAATGGCAAAGCTCTTAGTAGTGTGATGTAGATGTTGTACACATGAAATTGTGTCAATCCCAATGTTATATTAAAGTTACAACGTTTTAAGGTATGGCCCAGGTGCAGACGGTGTTGAAGAAATAAAAGTTTATTCCTCAAGCAGGGGCAGGCAAATGACAGGTCAGGCAGTGAAGCGAAGTGACCCGGGCCTTACTGAACTCCTCCCGCGGGGATGGCGGATGAGGGAGTCCTGCCAAAGCAGCGTGATGAGGTACGCTATCTTAGAGCGGTCCAAGGGGAAAGGGGAGGGCTGCAGCTCCATGGCGAGGGAACACTGAGCGAGAAACGCCCGACAGGTGCCCCGAGTCTCCATCGAAGCCCCCCTGGGGGAGGTAGGTGGGGTAAAGGTGGGGCTGGGAGGTTACCAGCGTGGTAGGCTGCCTAGTAGACAACCCACGGAATTGCTCCCGCAATGTGTCCAATGCTAGGTCATATCGTTCCACCACGGCCTGGAACCCTTCCATCAGACCGCGAAGCAACTCTTCTTGCCTACCAATGGGGGCTCCTTGGGAGGAGATGGTGTTGTGGAGCTGGTCCAGGTCTGCAGGATCAGTCATGGCCACTAACAGGGGCAGGCAAACAACAAGTCAATGCAGGCAGGGTCAATAATCCAGAGAGGGTGTAAGCTACAGGACAGCAGGCTGGTTCAGGGTCAGGCAGAGGTCGGTAATCCAGAGTAGTGGGGCAAAGGTACAGGACGACAGGCAGGCTCAGGGTCAGGGCAGGCAGAACGGTCAGAAACTAGAAAACAGCAGCAAGGGACAGCCGGGAGCAGGGAAACAAAACACAGGTAGGTTCTATGAACACAAATGAACTGGCCACAGACAAACAGAGAACACGGGTATAAATACACAGGGGATAATAGGGAAGATGAGCGACACCTGGAGGGGGGTGGAGACGAGCACAAAGACGGGTGAAACGGATCAGGGCGTGACAAAATAGTTTTGCGACTCGAGTAAATGAGGGATACAAAGTACACTGAATAAAAATATAAACACATGCAAAGGAAATCAGTCAATTGACATAAATTAATTCCGTCCTAATCTATGGATTTCACTTGACTGGGAATACAGATATGCATCTGTTGGTCACAGATACTGTACCTTAAAAAAGGATCAGAAAACGAGTCAGTATCTGGTGTGACCACCATTTGCCACATGTAGCACGACTCATCTCCTTCACAGAGTTGATCAGGCTGTTGATTGTGGCCTGTGGAATGTTGTCCCACTCCTCTTCAATGACTGTCTGAAGTTCCTGGATATTGTTGGGAACTGGAACATGCTGTCTCACACGTCGATCCCAAATGTGCTCAATGAGTGACATGTCTGGTGAGTAAACACGCCATGGAAGAAGTGGGACATTTTCAGCATCCAGGAATTGTGTACAGATCATTGCGACATGGGGCCGCGCATGATCGTGCTGAAACATGAGGTGATGGCGGTGGATGAGTGACACGACAATGGGCCTCAGGATCTCCTCACGGTATCTCAGTGCATTCAAATTGCCATCGATAAAATGCAATTGTGTTCGTTGTCCGTAGCTTACGCCTGCCCATACCCTAACCCCACTGCCACAATGGGGCACTCTGCTCGGTACAGTTGAAACCGGGATTAATCCGTGAAGAGCACACGTCTCCAGCGTGCCAGTGGCCATCGAAGGTGAGCATTTGCCCACTGAAGATGGGTTACAGCGCCAAACTGCAGTCAGGTCAAGACCCTGGTGAGGGTCGACGGTGAGGGTCGACGACGAGCATGCAGATATGCTTCCCTGAGACGGTTTATGATAGTTTGTGCAGAAATCCTTCGGTAGGGCCAACCCCCCACAGTTTCATTAGTTGTCCGGGTGGCTGGTCTCAGACGATCCCGCAAGTGAAGAAGCCGGATGTTGAGGTCCTGGGCTGGCGTAGTTACATGTGGTCTGTGGTTGGTAGACTAGTTGGACGTACTGGTACATTTCTAGAATGACATTGGGGGCGGGGTTAGGGTAGAGAAATTAACATAAAATTATCTGGCAACAGCTCTGGTTGACATTTCTATAGTCCCTCAATTTGAGACATCTGTTATATTGTGTAGTTTGACAAAATTGCATATTTTCGAGGGGCCTTTCACTGTCTCCCAGCACAAGGTGCACCTGTGTAATGATCATGCTGTTTAATCAGCTTCTTGATCTACCACACCTGTCAGGTGGATGGATTTTTTTGGCAAAGGAGAAATACTCACTAACAGGGATGTAACAAATGTGCGCACAAAATTAGAGAGAAATTTAGCGTATGGAATAGTTCCTGGATTTTTTATTTCAGCTCATGAACTCTGGAACCAACACTTTAAATACTGCGTTTATATTTGTGTCCTGTATTAATTGAAAGCATGATGTGCTTCCACACAGGAAGTTCCAGACACTTGTATGCCAAGGTGCATTGAAACTGTCCTGGTGGCTCGTGGAGGCCCAACACCCTATTAAGACACTTTATGTTGGTGTTTGCTTTATTTTGGCAGTTACCTGTACCAGCATGCGTTGTGTGTGAGAGTCTGTCCGTCTGTCCACACCTCGCCCTCTTTCATTAAGACTCAAATGGAGCTATTATGACCTGTTCTCACCCTGTCTGAGCAGTCTTAAAGCATTCACAGTAGCAGATAGAACGTTGTGCTTCTGCACTACCACTACGAGTTCTAGCTTGTGTGATACGAATCATAGGATGTACGGAGCAGATGGGCACACTACTCACCGTTCAGACCCTAATGCAGACACACACACACACACACACACACACACACACACACACACACACACACACACACACACACACACACACACACACACACACACACACACACACACACACACACACACACACACACACACACACACATGTACCAGTATAACATCTAGATAGTGCAGTTGGAATGTATTGAGATTAGAACCCTTTTAGTTCACTGCTGTTTACCATACTGTGTGCATCACTATATAGGCTACACCGTACTGTACATGACATGTATATGGCATCCATGACATCCATTATGCTAGATTAGAACACTACATAGCCCCATTCCTCACCATACAGTACATCCACACACAATACAGTATACTCCATACACTCACTGGACATTTGATTAGGTACACACATCTAGTACCGTGTTAGAGCCCCCTTTGACTCCAGAACAGCCTGGATTCTACAAGTCAGAAACGTTCCACAGCAATGTTGGTCCGTGCTGACGTGGTATGATCACGCAGTTGCTATAGCTTGGACGGCGGTACACCACTGCCACCAGCCTATACAGTTGACACCAGGCAGGATGGGTCCATGGACTCACGCTGCTTACACCAAATCCTGACTCTGCCATCAGCATGATGCAACATGAGCCGGGATTCGTCATGACCTCTCTCATCAACAAGCTATTTTTGCCCACAGGACCGCCTCTGACTGCATGTTCTCGGGAAACCCTTTCTACTAACGTGCGTGAAAAGCCCAGGCGGGTGGCCATTTCTGAGATACTGAAACCAGTGTGTCTGGCACTGGCAATCATACCACGCTCACAGCTTAGGTCTCTCGTTTTGGCTATTCTAACGTTCAATGGAACAGTAACTGAATGCCTCGATGCCTGTCTGCCTGCTTTATATAGCAAGCCACGGCCACGTGACTCTGTCTGTAGGCGCGATCACTCCTTCTCCGCAGTCTATCTTTAGAAGAGCAATATTCAATATGGTGGACTCCTGACCCCGCCGTGACCTTCAGGAGAACCCCAGCCAACTGATGTGAGGCACACGGAGGGTGAGGGGCTGGTTGTGGGCAGGGTTTTCTCAGAGCCACACTTCAATAAGAACACATCATTTGTATAATGTCCCCTCAGAGCTGGCCTTACAGTGGGAGAATAGAGGGAGTTGAGAAAAACGAGAGCACAGAAAGTGTGTGTGTGTCCCTCTTTCTCCATGAGTGTTTGAGTAGGAACCAATACTCCCAGCAGGGCATTGCTGTCAGGACACGTCCTGATGTGACACATTCTGTCCTCACCTGAAATGTGAGGAGACCGAGTCATTATCTGGAGACATGGGTTACTTCTCTCCTCCTCTCTCTTTGAGTTGTCGATTTGTGTGTTTGTCTGCGTGTGTGTGCTCGGGCTGTGATGGTCCTGGAATTTGGGCTGAAGGTTATTTGTCAGTCAAATGAAGATGGTCACCGTTCTAATCGTTTGAATAGTAAAATTCAGTCTGCCCTGTTTTTCGGTAAGCCATTGGGTGCATGTGTTTCACGATACTCGTCTGCTGTCCTCTCTCCTTATATCAGCTGTTAGATGTGAACCAGGCATATTTTACTTTGATGCTTTTGGGTCAGTGGCTGTGACTGATTGTAGAGCTGAGGGGCTGTCATGGCTGACTGATGATTTACATTTCCCTACAGCTACCAGAAGCAGGAACAGAGCTGGTGTGTGTGTGTGTGTGTGTGTGTGTGTGTGTGTGTGTGTGTGTGTGTGTGTGTGTGTGTGTGTGTGTGTGTGTGTGTGTGTGTGTGTGTGTGTGTGTGTGTGTGTGTGGGCGCTAGTGTTCACTGGGAGGGAGATTACCAACCTCTTATCTGCTACACTAATCAACAGGAATCTCTGCTGCCTGCCTGACGCTTCAACCCTCTGATGATGTTACCTGGAATAACATTGGCTGGGCCTGAGAGAGAGAGAGAGACAGAGAGAGAATTATAGTCATCAACAATCTGTTCACGTTAATGTTTTTAGTTGATCATGCAAGGTGTCATAGTATTTGATATGCATCAGAGTGGTGTAGACCTACAGTCCGGAAAAATGGTTCAAGACTACAGTCATAACTTTGGCGACTTGGCTTTGTCCATTTTGATCCCCCTCTAAATGCTCATTTGAGTTTTCACAAAGACGGGGTGCTGAGTTTGAATGTAATCTTTTTCTAAAAACGAGTCTTCCCATGTCTCTCTCTCTCTCTCTCTCTCTCTCTCTCTCTCTCTCTCTCTCTCTCTCTCTCTCTCTCTCTCTCTCTCTCTCTCTCTCTCTCTCTCTCTCTCTCTCTCTCTCTCTCTCTCTCTCTCTCTCTCTCTCTCTCTCTCTCTCTCTCTCTCTCTCTCTCTCTCTCTCTCTCTCTCTCTCTCTCTCTCTCTCTCTCTCTCTCTCTCTCTCTCTCTCTCTCTCTCTCTCTCTCTCTCTCTCTCTCTCTCTCTCTCTCTCTCTCTCTCTCTCTCTCTCTCTCTCTCTCTCTCTCTCTCTCTCTCTCTCTCTCTCTCTCTCTCTCTCTCACCCAGGTGATTTTACCAGACCTGGCTGTGCTGCGCATAGCTGTGTATGATGACAATAATAAGCTGATAGGTCAGAGGATTCTGCCGTTGGAGGGTTATTCCCAGAACATTAGCTACGTTTCCAATTAAGTTGAAGTTAGATAAAACCCTAACGTTAACATTCAGAGAATGTTTTTGATAACATAATAATGTACGAGTAAAAGTTTTCCCAGCAAATCAAAATTGGTTCTGTGAAATTTCCAGAACATTCGCTAGGTCGCACAAATATTCTCATAACACAAAAACGCTCCATTCGTGGTGTTGATTCAAGAACGTTTGTTTTAGGGTGCAAAAAAAACCTTCACCTGATGTTACAAGAACATTCGCAGAACACATTTAGTCTGTTCTTAAAAGGTTCCCAGATTATTTTCATTAGGTTGTCAGAACATTCCGGTGGGAACATTGTTGGGATGTTCCCAAAACACACAAACTGTCCAGTTGTGTGGATGATTCTACAATGTTTAATTTAGGGTGCATAGAAACATTCATCTGATGTTACAATAACATTCCCAGAGCTAGGCTTGGGTGGTATACCGGGGTATTTGGAAAAAGACACAGGATGATTTTTCAATACCGTCCAAACAATTTCTTTGAAGTTTTTCTATACATTTAACAATGTGTTGCTACTTTTGAAGTTATTACCTGCAGTCAACTTGTACAATACCTTAGGAGATAAAGAAGATTGCATGAAGCTAACCGTAGTTCTCTAGAACAGTCGAGCAGAAGTGGAAAAAGTACTCAAATGTTATACTTGAGTAAAAGTAAAGATACCTTAATAGAAAATGACTCAGTGAAAGTCACTGAGTACAATACTACTTGAGTAAAAGTCTAAAAGTATTTGGTTTTAAATATACTTAGGTATAAAAAGTAAATGGAATCCATAAAGCGTACTTAAGTATAAAAAGTAAAAGTATAAATCATTTTTAATTCCTTATATTAAGCAAACCAGCCAAAAAAAGAAACGTCCTGTCACTATCAACTGCGTTTAACTTCCCTAGGGTATGTTGGACGCTAGCGTCCCATCTGGCCAACATCCAGTGAGATTGCAGAGCGCCAAATTCAAATACAGAAATGCTATTTTAAAAAATTCAGAAAACAAAACATATTTTACATAATCTTTAAACCTAACTTCTTGTTAATCCAACCACTCTGTCAGATTTAGAAAATTATTTTCGGGGGAAAGCATACCTAGCCCAGAACATACCTAGCCCAGAACATAGCCCAGTTGACAAATTTTTACAAACAGTAACCAGCCAAGCAGAAGCGTTACAAATCTCAGAAATAGAGATACAATTAATCCCTTTGATCTTCATATGGTGGCAATCAGAAGACATTCATTTACTCAATAAATGTTCCTTTTGTTCGATAAAAAGTCTCTTTATATCCAAAAACCTCTGTTTTGTTCGCATTTTCTTCAGTAATCCACAGGCTCAAACGCAGTCAAAATAGGCAGACAATAAAAATCCAAATTGTATTCGTAAAGTTCATAGAAACATGTCAAACGATGTTTATATTCAATCCTCAGGTTGTTTTTTAGCCTAAATGATCTAGAATATTTCAGCCGGACAATAACGTCGTCAATATAAAAGGTAAACAAGAAATGCACTCTCTCTGGATTGAGCATGAAAAAGCTCTGCGACACGGTAGGGTCCACTCATTCACACTGCCCTTACTCCCTCATTTATAAGAATACAAGTCTGAAACAATTTCTAAAGACTAGATCTAGTAGAAGGCATAGGAACTGCAAATTGAGTCCAAAGTCAATGGATACTGTAATGGCATTGAATAGAAAACTACAAAACCAACAGAAAAAACGACTTCCTGAATGGATTTTTCTCAGGTTTTCACCTGCCAATTCAGTTCTGTTATACTCACAGACACCATTTTAACAGTTTTGGAAACTTTAGGGTGTTTTCTATCCAAATCTACCAGTTATATGCATATCATATCTTCTGGGCCCGAGTAGCAGGCCGTTAAATTTGGGCATGCTTTTCATCGAAAATTCTGAATGCTGCCCCCTACCCTAGAGAAGTTAACTGAACAAGTTCCACAGACATGTGACTAACAGGAATGGAATAATGTGCCCCTGAACAAAAGGGGGGGGGGGGCTCAAAATCAAAAGTAACAGTCAGTATCTGGTGTGGCCACCAGCTGCATTAAGTACTGCAGTGCATCTCCTCCTCATGGACTGCACCAGATTTGCCAGTTCTTTCTGTGAGATGTTACCCCACTCTTCCACCAAGGCAGCTGCAAGTTCCTGGACATTTCTGTGGTGGGGGAATGGCCCTAGCCCTCACCCTCCGATTCAACAGGTCCCAGACGTGCTCAATGGGATTGAGATCCGGGCTCTTGATTGCTGGCCATGGCAGACCACTGACCTTCCTGTATTGCAGGAAATCACACACAGAATGAGCAGAATGATCATGTCAGGATGAGCCTGCAGGAAGGGTACCACGACGGAGGAGGGTGTCTTCCCTGTAACACACAGCGTTGAGATTGTCTGCAATGACAACAAGCTCAGTCTGATGATGCTGTGACAAACCACCCCACACCATGATGGACCCTCCACCTCCAAATCGATCCCATTCCAGAGTACAGGCCTCGGTGTAACGCTCATTCCTTCGACGATAAAGGCGAATCCGAAAATCATCCCTGGTGAGACAAAACCGCGACTTGTTAGTGAAGAGCACTTTTGCCAGTCCTATCTGGTCCAGCGACGATGGGTTTGTGCCCATAGGTGATGTTCAAAAAATATATATTTTACCTTTTTAGCTAGGCAAGTCATTAACAACAAATTCTTATTTTCAATGACTGCCTAGGAACAGTGGGTTAACTGCCTTGTTCAGGGGCAGTACAACATATTTTTTACCTTGTCAGCTCGGGGTTTCGATCTTGCAACTTTTCGGTTACTAGTCCAACGCTCTAACCACTAGGCTACCTGCCACCCATGTCTGGTGAGGACCTGCCTTACAACAAGCATACAAGCCCTCAGTCCAGCCTCTGTCATAGGCTGAGCACTGACGGAGGGATTGTACGTTCCTGGTGTAACTTGGGCAGTTGTTGTTGCCATCCTGTACCTGTCCCGCAGGTGTGATGTATCGATCCTGTGCAGTTGTTGTTACACGTGGTCTGCCACTGCGAGGACGATCAGCTGTCATTCCTGTCTCCCTGTAGCGCTGTCTTAGGCATCTCACAGTACGGACATTGCAATTTATTGCCCTGGCCACATCTGCAGTCCTCATGCTTCCTTGCAGCATGCCTAAGGCACGTTCATGCAGATGAGCAGGGACTCTGGGCATCTTTTTTTTGTCTGTAAAAAGGCCTCTTTTAGTGTCCTAAGTTTTTATAACTGTGAGCTTAATTGCCTACCGTCTGTAAGCTGTTAGTGTCTTAACGACCGGTCCACAGGTGCATGTTCATTAATTGTTTATGGTTCATTGAACAAGCATGGGAAACAGTGTTTAAACCCTTTACAATGAAGATCTGTGAAGTTTTTTGGATATTTACAAATGATCTTTGAAGACAGGGTCCTGAACAAGGGGCATTTCTTCTTTTGCTGAGTTTACTTTACACCACTGCAGTCACGTACGTGTTTGTTTGCAAATAGCACAACGGGAGAAAGCGAGCTGGTGAGTCCATAGCGTTCTATAGCTATTGATAAGTCTTTGTTGTGTGGCGCACATGAGGTGACGTTAAATGTTTGCCATCAGATATCTTATAATGGCTCTTTGCCAAAAGGCAAATACTTTTTGCCATTTTTAGTGTTTATTTCTCCTCTTCAGTTGTTCTCCCATCTGCTCTCTTCCTTCAGAAAAGCAGCATCACAACTTTGTTCATTTGCACAATTTGTCACTTTCGCTTGTAAATATACACACTCACCGAAAATGACTTGGTAGCTACTAGCTATGCTTGTATTACTTTATGAGATGGATTTGCTTTTCTTTGCAATTAGTTTGTTAATTTTCACTCATTAGCATTTAGCTAACAGCGTCTATTTGATTTCGTTATTATAATAATAATAAAATAATAATATTATTATTATATATTATTATTAGTTCGTGCTCATTTTGTTAACATTCTCGTTCTGGCGTTTTTAGTGCCCCTTGTGTGCTATGCTGGTATTACCTTAACTAAATCCTGGTATCAGAGAAGGATGGTATGACAATATGAACATCTGGATACCACCCAAGCCTACCCAGAACACATTTTGTCTGTTCTTTTGAAGGTTCCCAGAATGTTTTAAGTAGGTTGTGGTAACATTGTTGGGGACATGACCAGAGATATGTTCCCAAAACACGCAAACGGTCCAGTTGTGCTGACATTCAGATAATGTTTGTATCAGGGTGCACTAAAAAATGTCTTTGATGTTGCAAGAATGTTGTCAGAACAGCCTTTTTGAGTGCTTTAAAGGTTTTTATTTATTTTTACAATTAGTATAAATTCTGGATTTCTGACTGAATATTTATAAATATTTGCAAAAAAAATACATCCTTTTTTTAGTAGTATTTCCGAGCCTCAATTTTTGTTTGAAAAGAAACATGCTTAAAGAATACGTGGGATTGAACCTGCCGTCTTTGGATCTGCAGCGAAACCATTAACCTTCTGCGGTGGTCCTGTGTCATTTTTTCAGTCAAATATGGTCAATCGGGACATAAAGCACAATTTCCGAGTTATTAAAATGTTCCGATTCCTCATCATACTTGTAACACTGTATTTTAGGATTTCTTTCTTCATCATGTTTTGAAAGTCTTAAATCTGCAGGTTGAAGCCCACTTAAAAAACAAAAAAGATTATAAATGAAATTGTGACTCAGATATCTGACCGAGCGGCTCGATTCGGTCTTATGTAGCAGAATTTGACATTGGATAGAGGTAGAGACTCAGAGCTAGATAATAGTATATCATACACTACAGTTGAGGAACAATCAGAGGATAATTCTGCTTTGAAAGCCTTAGCCCCACCCATCTCTATAAGGATTCACATGTGAGGCCATGTACTAAACAACCAAAGATTTGAAGACTAAAGGCTGATTCTCGCAGTGACATTATGAACATACTATTGTTGTCCTACGTCAAACTTGTCATTGTCGTTATGAAAAAGTATAAACACAAAAACTAACTAAATAGCATAACTGGAGTATTGTAACACCAATAAACCCACCCGTTAAATAATGAATTTTAGGATACAGTTGAAGTCGGAAGTTTACATACACCTAATCCTAGTACAAATTCCATGTTTTAGGTCAGTTAGGATCACCACTTTATTTTAAGAATGTGAAATGTCAGAATAATAGTAGAGTGATTTATTTCAGCTTTTATTTCTTTCATCACATTAAAGTGTGACAGGAGTTTACATACACACAATTCGTATTTGGTAGCATTGACTTTTAAATTGTTTAACTTGGGTCAAATGTTTCAGGTAGCCTTCCACAAGCTTCCCACAAGAAGTTGGGTGAATTTTGGCCCATTCCTCCTGACAGAGCTGGTGTAACTGAATCAGGTTTGTAAGGCCTCCTTGCTCGCACATGCTTTTTCAGTTCTGTCCACACATTCTTTTAGAGGATTGAGGTCAGTGCTTTGTGATGGCCACTCCAATACCTTGACTTTGTTGTCCTTAAGCCATTTTGCCACAAATTTGGAAGTACACTTGGGGTCATTGTCCATTTGGAAGACCCATTTGCTACCAAGCTTTAACTTCCTGACTGATGTCTTGAGATGTTGCTTCAATATATGCACATCATTTTCCACCCTTATGAAGCCATTTATTTTGTGAACTGCACCAGTCCCTCTTGCAGCAAAGCACCCCCACAACATGATGCTGCCACCCCCATGCTTCACAGTTGGGATGGTGTTCTTCGGCTTGCAAGCCTCCCACTTTATCCTCCAATCATAACGATGGTCATTATGGCAAAAAGGTTATATTTCTGTTTCATCAGACCAGAGGACATTTCTCCAAAATCTTTGTCCACATGTGCGGTTGCAAACCGTAGTCTGGCTTTTCTTATGGCGGTTTTGGAGCAGTGGCTTCATCCTTGCTGAGCAGCCTTTCAGGTTATGTCAATATAGGACTCATTTTACTGTGGATAAAAATACTTTTTTACCAGTTTTCTCCAGCATCTTCACAAGGTCCTTTGCTGTTGTTCTTGGCTTGATTTGCACTTTTCACACCAAAGTACGTTCATCTCTAGAAGACAGAACGCATCGCCAGGAGACAGAACGCATCTCCTTCCTGAGCGGTATGACGGCTGCATGGTCCCATGGTGTTGCGCACTATTGTTTGTACAGATGAACTTGGTACCTTCAGGCATTTGGAAATTGCTCCCAAGGATGAACCAGACTTCTGGAGGTCTACAATCTTTTTTCTGAGGTCTTGGCTGATTTCTTTTGGTTTTCCCATGATATCAAGCAAAGAGGCATTGAGTGTGAAAGTAGGCCTTGAAATACATCCACAGGTACACCTTCAATTGATTCAAATTATGTCAATTAGCCTATCAAAAGCTTCTAAAGCCATGACATATTTTTTTCCGTAATTCTCCAAGCTGTTGAAAGGCACAGTCAACTAACTTAGTGTATGTAAACTTCAGACCCCCTGGAATTGTGATACAGTGAATTATAAGTGGAATAATCTGTCTTTAAACAATTGTTGGAAACATTACTTGTCATTCAAAAAGTGGATGTCCTAACCGACTTGCCAAACTGTAGTTTGTTAACAAAAAATTTGTGGAGTGGTTGAAAAACAAGTTTTTATGACTCCAACCTAAGTGTATGTAAACTTTCGACTTCAACTGTATGTCAATCTAGCAAACCAGGGAACTAAAGCAACTTGAGAATGCTGTTCATCGACTACAGCTCGGCATTCAACACCATAGTACCATCCAAGCTCGTCATCAAGTTCGAGACCCTGGGTCTCGACCACGCCCTGTGCAACTGGGTACTGGACCTCCTGACTGGACGCCCCCAGGGGGTGAGGGTAGGCAACAACCTCTCCACCCCGCTGATCCTCAACACTGGGGCCCCACAAGGGTGCGTTCTGAGCCCTCTCCTGTACTCCCTGTTCACCCACGACTGCGTGGCCACGCACGCCTCCAACTCAATCATCAAGATTGTGGACGACACAACAATGGTAGGCTTGATTACCAACATCAACGAGACGGCCTACAGGGAGGAGGTGAGGGCCCTCGGAATGTGGTGTCAGGAAAATAACCTCACACTCAACGTCAACAAAACTAAGGAGATGATTGTGGACATCATGAAACAGCAGAGGGAACACCCCCCTATCCACATCGATGGAACAGTAGTGGAGAGGGTAGTAAGTTTTAGGTTCCTCGGCATACACATCACAGACAAACTGAATTGGTCCACTCACACAGACAGCATCGTGAAGAAGGCGCAGCAGTGCCTCTTCAACCTCAGGAGGCTGAACAAATCTGTCTTGTCACCAAAAGCACTCACAAACTTCTACAGATGCACAATCGAGAGCATCCTGGCGGGCTGTATCACCGCCTGGTACGGCAACTGCTCCGCCCACAACCGTAAGGCTCTCCAGAGGGTAGTGAGGTCTGCACAACGCATCACTGGGGGCAAACTACCTGCCCTCCAGGACACCTACACCACCCGATGTTACAGGAAGGCCATAAAGATCATCAAGGACAACAACCACCCGAGCCACTGCCTGTTCACCCGGCTATCATCCAGAAGGCGAGGTCAGTACAGGTGCATCAAAGCTGGGACCGAGAGACTGAAAAACAGCTTCTATCTCAAGGCCATCAGACTGTTAAACAGCCACCACTAACATTGAGTAACATCGATACCATCTACTGTACCTTGCCTATGCTGCTCTGTACCATCACTCATTCATATATCTTTATGTACATATTCTTTATCCCCTTACACTGTGTATAAGACAGTAGTTTTGGAATTGTTAGTTAGATTACTTGTTGGTTATTACTGCATTGTCGGAACTAGAAGCACAAGCATTTCGCTACACTCACATTAACATCTGCTAACCATGTGTATGTGACAAATAACATTTGATTTGATTTGAACTTTATAAACAATGTTTTGGTTAGATTATATCTTGTTAGCTAGCTAGCTAAAGTTAAGTTAGCTGGCTAGCCAGTTCAAATAATGACCATCTTATATAGCTTACAAAATCTTCACTTTAGCTAATTTATATTAATAATTACAAGGAAAATATACTCACAACAAGATCAACATTTACAAGTTAATGGCGAGCCAATTAGAGGAAATTGCTTAGGTTTGTCAGTGTGAAGAAATAAAAGCAGGGGTTTCTACCAGATAATTTTAGAACCTAGTATCTGGTAAATACGTTCTATTTCAAATAGTCTGTTTATTTGTCACATGCACAGGATACCGAAGGTGTAAACGATACAGTGAAATGGTTTCTTGCATAGTGGAGTCTTTTGTTTAGACATGTAGCTAGTTAGCTCAGCAATGTACTATAATCACAACTCATAACGTCACTACCCTGTATGAATCTGCAGGTTGAACCAGGATCAATGTTAGCTAGCTGACTAACATTAGGCTATAACTAACAATGCAAATGGCTCTGAGATACAAAATTAATTACTACACAGATCATACACGTAATTTTAGCTAGCGAGCCAGCCAGCTAACATTAGCTAGCTAACAGTACGCTTTGACTTGCAATGAAATCAACTTTCTGACAAAATTAGAAACGTATAATATCAGGACAAAAAGCTAGCTAATCTCTCTTACCCATCAACATGGATGAACTCTTCTCCCTCTGCTATGGTTGCCCTTAGTTTGAAGATGTAATCCAAAGACAAGTGTTTTATACAACAGCCTTCTGTGTGTGCTCATTTTCGACTCCCTCTGCATATTTGCAATCAAATGCCAGAATTTTCTCAATTTCCTTAGCTATCGTACTCTGCTTGCACTGGGAATTCCACTGATTTCAAAACTCTTGTCCTCCAGGAAGTGGCGAACAACACTTTTGCAGTTCTACTAGGTGATATCTTTCAAAAAACCTGCGTTAGGAAGGATTACCACACATATTGACCAGCTCATGTTATAGACAGAAGCGTGCTACATGGCAGACCAATCCGAACTCATTTCTCAACATGTCCAGCCCATCCATTATCTCAGCCAATCATGTCTAGCGGGACGGTTCCTGACTTTTTCCGTGACTAAACCAACTAGGCTCGTAAGTTAACCATTTTATTTGTATTTTCAGATGGCATACAAGTTTGTTATTAAGGCACATGAAAGTTTACATGTTCCAGAAGGCATTTCAGCCAAAAAAGGACATTTTGATTTTAAAAAACAACACCCTGTTTACGCTCAAATGCCTTTCCTTTGAAGTAGTGCGACGTACCTGCGACGTACGCCTAGTCTCCTGAAACGAGTCACATTTACACTACTAAAAGAGAGGGTGTCTTTATTTCATCCAGCTTTATAAATCCCCAGTCAGAAATGCAGAATTTAGACTAATTGTAAAAAGTAAAACTGTCAAAAAATTGACTGTTCAACTTTTTAAAATGCACCTGATATTTTTCCTATTTTGGAACGCAGCCCAACTCACTAATAGGTATTTTGACCAATCAGATCATCTCTGAAAAAGAGCTGATGTGAAAAGATCTGATGTGATTGGTCAAAAGACCAATTAGTGGGAAAAAATATCCGAATCCCGCTGCCTGAGACGCTATGGATTGATATGGTCGACCCCCTGGATTATTTTTCATAATCTGAAAAGCAAAAGTGATCCTAGTGTGTAAATATGGGTCCAGAAGTATGCAGCATTTTAAGAGGATGGATGAAGTGATATCAGTACTTTCCTGTGTTGTTCTGGGAACCTCTTTAAAGATTTCAGAAATGCTGTTTTGTCAGCATTCGTGCAACATCAAAGACATATTTTTTTGTGAAAAAAACATTATCTGAATGACAGCACAACTGGACAGCACAACTGTCATATATGTGAAAAACATTCCCACAAACTAAATAAATGTTTTTTGGAACTTTTTTTTTGAAAAAAAACAACATAAAAATTGTGTTCTGGGAATGTTCTTACAACATCAGGTGAATGTTTTTTGCATCCTATAATAAACATTGTATAATCATCCACACATCTGGACAGTTTTTTGTGTTTTGGAACATGCAGTAGCAAGAGAAAGTAAGTGAACCCTTTGGAATTACCTGGATTTCTGCATAAATTGGTCATCAAATTTGATCTGATCTTCATCTAAGTCACAATAATAGACAAATATAGTGTACTTAAACTAATTACACACAAATTATTGTATTTTTCTTGTCTATATTGAATCCGTAATTTAAACATTCACAGTGTAGGTTGGGAAAAGTATGTGAACCCCTAGGCTCATGACTTATCCAAAGCTAATTGGAGTCAGGTAACCTGGAGTCCAATCAATGAGACGAGATTGGAGATGTTGGTTAGCGCTGCCTTGTTTCTGGAACATGCTAACATCTCTGTTGACGAGTCTATGATACATTTACATTTAAGTCATTTAGCAGACGCTCTTATCCAGAGCGGCTTACAAATTAAACACTAAACAAGAATGGTGTTCATGAGAGGACACCACGGAAGAAGCCTCTGCTGTCCAAAAAACCCATTGCTGCAAGTCTGAAGTTTGCAAAAGTGCACCTGGATGTTCCACAGCGCTACTGGCAAAATAGTCTGTGGACAGATGAAACTACAGTTGAGTTGTTTTGAAGGAACACACAACAATGTGTGGAGATAAAAAGGCCAAGCACACCAACATCAAAACCTCATCCCAACTGTAAAGTCTGGTGGAGGGAGCATCATGGTTTGGGGCTGCTTTGCTGCCTTAGGGCCTGGACAGCTTGCTATCTTGATGGAAAAGTTTATCAAAAAACATTTTGCAGGAGAATGTTAGGCTATCTCTCCGCCAATTGACGCTCAACAGAAGTTGGGTGATGCAACAGGACAAAGACTCAAAACACAAAAGTAAATTAACAACAGAATGGCTTCAGAAGAAAATATGCCTTCTGGAGTGGCCCAGTCCTGACCTCAACCTGATTTGAGATGCTGTGGCATGACCTCGAGAGCAGTTCACACCAGACACCCCAAGAATATTGCTGAACTGAAACAGTTTTGTAAAGAGGAATGGTCCAAAATTTCTCCTGGCCATTATGCAGGTCTGATCCCCAACTACAGAAAATGTTTAGTTGAGTTTATTGCTGCCAAAGGAGGGTCAACCAGTTATTAAATCCAAGAGTTCACATACCTTTTCCACCCTGCACTGTGAATGCTTACACGGTGTGTTCAATGTGTTATTAGTTTAAGCAGACTGTGTTTGTCTATTGATGTGATCTAGATGAAGATCAGATAAAATGTCTTGACCAATGTATGCAGAAATCCAGGTATTTCCAAAGGGTTCACATACTTTTTCTTCCCACTGTATCTTTTGCGGTGTCCCCACAATGCTCTCACCAGACTGTTCCCACAACCCAATGAAACATTCTGGGAACCTTTTTAACGAACATATTAAATGTGTTCTAGGAATGTTCTCGCGACATCAGTTCGACTGTTTTCTTCAAACGTTCTATAATCTTCACCACGACTGAACAGTTTTTGTGTTATGACTTGCCATGACCTAACGAATGTTATGGGTACTTTCACAGAACCAATTTTGGTTTGCTGGGTTTTTACTCTCTTTCTCCCCCTCTCTCACCACCCCCTTGGCTTAGTGCCATGTTCCCACCACAACACTCACTGTCTAACATAAATATTAGCCTATATATGTGACTTGCCTAGATTTGCCTACCTTTTTTGGAGCCTGTCTGCTCAACTATCTGCTCTCCAACTGGAGAGGCCAGTGAAAGCCACTTCACTGAGTGGATCTGCTTGACGTATTTAAACATCTAGTTACCTAGCTATATCCACGTGGAGTTGGTTCGATGGGCTGTGGAGGTGGACTGTTGATCGGCCTGAGAGTGGCAGAGAGGAGAGATGAAGAGGTGAAGTGAATTGCACACTGTTGAGGCAGAGAGGCCCATCGAACTGGAAACTATGAACTCTGGGATGCACTCTTTTCCATTCTTTGTCTCTCTCTCTCTCTGTCCGTTTCTCTGTCTCTCTCCTCATCCCCTTCTATCTGTCCCTCTCTCTCTCGAATCAATTCAAAGGGCTTTATTGGCATGGGAACATATGTTTACATTGCCAAAGCAAGTGAAGTAAATGATTGTGAAATAAGCAAGCAAAAATGAACAGTAAACATTACGCTCACAAATGTTTAAAAGGAATAGAAACATTTCAAATGTCATATTATGGCTATATTACAGTGTTGTAATGATGTGCAAATTGTTAAAGCACAAAAGGAAAAATAAATAACCATAAATATGGGTTGTATTTACAATGGTGTTTGTTCTTCACTGTTTTTTTTGTGGCAACAGGTCACAAATATTGCTGCTGTGATGGCACACTGTGGTATTTCACCTAATATACAGTGTATTCATAGGGTATTCAGACCCCTTGACTTTTTCCACATTTTGTTATGTTACAGCCTTATTCTAAAATTGATTAAATTGTTTTTTTCCCTCATCAATCTACACACAATACCCCATGATGACAAAGCAAAAACAGTTTTTTGACATTTTTGTGAATTTATATTTGAAAAAAGACAGAAATATTGCATTTACATAAGTATTCAGATCCTTTACTCAGTACTTTGTGGAAGCACCTTTGGCAGCGATTACAGCGTCGAGTCTTATTGGGTATGACGCTACAAGCTTGGCACACCTGTATTTGAGGAGTTTCTCCCATTCTTCTCTGCAGATCCTCTCAAGCTCTGTCCGGTTGTATGGGGAGCGTCGCTCCACAGCTATTTTCAGATCTCTCCAGGGATGTTCGATCGGGTTCAAGTCCAGACTCTGGCTGGGCCACTCAAGGACATTCAAAAGACTTGTCCCAAAGCAACTCTTGCGTTGTCTTGGCTGTGTGCTTAGGGTCATTGTCCAGTTGGAAGGTGAACCTTTACCCCAGTCTGAAGTCCTGAGCAGTCTGAAGTCCTGAGCAGTCTGGAGCAGGTTTTCATCAAGGATCTCTCTGTACTTTGCTCCGTCCGTCTTTGCCTCATTCCTGACAAATCTCCCAGTTCCTCCCAGTCCACACAGCACGATGCTGCCACCACCTTTCCTCACCATAGTGATGGTGCCATCGTCTGGCCACCGTAAATGCCTGATTGGTGGAGTGTTGCAGAGATGGTTGTCCTTCTGGAAGGTTCTCCCATCTCCACAGGGGAACTCTGGAGCTCTGTCAGAGTGACCATCGGAGTCTTGGTCCCTTCACTGACCAAGGCACTTCTCCCCTGATTGCACAGGTATGCCGGGCGGCCAGCCCTAGGAGGAGTGTTGGTGGTTCCAAACTTCTTCCATTTAAGAATGATGGAGGCCACTGTATTCTTGGGGACCTCCAATGCTGCATAAATTGTTAGGTACCCTTCCTCAGATCTGTGCCTCGACACAATCCTGTCTCGGAGCTCTACGGACAATTCCTTCAACCTCATGGCTCTGGCATGCACTGTCAACTGTGGGACCTTTATATAGACAGGTGTGTGTCTTTCCAAATCATGTCCAATCAATTGAATTTACCACAGGTGGACTCCAATCAAGTTGTAGAAACATCTCAAGGATGATCAATGGAAGCAGGATGCACCGGAGCTCAATGTCGAGTCTCATAGCAAAGGGTCTGAAGACGTATGTAACTAAGGTTTTTCTGTTTTTTATTTGTAATACAATTGCAATTTGTCATTATGTGATATTGTGTGTGGATTGATGAGGAATTGTTATTTAATCAATTTTAGAATAAGGTTGTAACATAACAGAATGTTGAAAAAGGGAAGGGGTCTGAATACTTAATGAATGCATTGTATATGGGAATTTCTGAAAATTGGATTTGTTTTAAAATTATTTGTGGGTTTGTGAGGGAAATATGAGTATTCTCTAGTTCAGTGATTCCCAAACTTGTTATAGTCCCGTACCGCTTCAAACATTCAACCTCCGGCTGTGTACCTCCTCTAGCACCAGGGTCAGCGCACTCTCAAATGTATTTTGCCATCATTGTAAGCCTGCCACACACACTATACAATACATTTATTAAATGTCACATTGTTCGTAATAATGATGGTCGGACCAAGGCGCAGCATACGTAGAGTTCCACGTACTTTTAATGAATAAAGTGAAACTTAAGTAAATACAATAAAGAATAAACGAACCGTGACGACAATGCAGTGCTAACAGGCAACTAAACATAAACAATATCCCATAACTCACAGGTGGAAAACATGCTACTTAAGTATGATCCCCAATTAGAGACAACGATAACCAGCTGCCTCTAATTGGGAATCATACAAATCACCAACATAGAAAATCAAACCTAGAACCCCACATAGAAAATATAAACTAGAACAGCCCTCCAGTCACACCCTGACCTACTCTACCATAGAAAATACAGGCTTCTAATGGTCAGGGACGTGACATTAAACAAGAATGAGTGTGAGCTTTTGTCACAACCCGGCTCATGGGAAGTGACAAAGAGCTCTTATAGGACCGGGGCACAAATAATAATATATTAATAATCAATAATTTTGCTCTTTATTTAACCATTTGACATTTAACACCTTATTTGTCCATTGAAAATTGTGAATAACTTACAACAGGTTAATGAAAAGGGTGTGCTTGAAGGGATGCACATAACTCTGCAATGATGGGTTATATTGGAGAGTCTCAGTCTTAAATAATTTTCCACACACAGTCTGTGCCTGTATTTCGTTTTCATGCTAGTGAGGGCCGAGAATCCACTCTCACACAGATAGGTACGTGGTTGCAAAGGGCATCCATGTCTTAACAGCTTGATTTGCCAAGGCAGGATACTCTGAGCGCAGCCCAATCCAGAAATCTGGCAGTGGCTTCTGATTTAAATTTAATTTTCACAGAACCGCTTGTTGCAATTGCGATGAGGCTCTCTTGTACAGATATCGGTAAGTGGACTGGAGGCAGGGCATGAAATGGATAATGAATCCAGTTGTTTGTGTCGGGAAAAGTACTTTACTATATCACATTTGACATTGTCCGTAAGCTTGAGTTCATTTGCACAAAATAAAAAAATCATACAATGATAGAAAGACCACTGTGTTGTCCTTGTTAATGTAGACTTAGAAGAGCTTTAACTTCTTAATCATAGCCTCAAGTTTGTCCCGCACATTGAATATAGTTGCGGAGAAGCCCTGTAATCCTAGATTCAGATCATTCAGGCGAGAAAATACATCACCCAGATAGGCCAGTCATGCAAGCAGTCAGACAAGTGAAAATGATGGTCAGTAAAGACAATTTCAAGCTTGTCTCTACATTAAATACTTTTCTCCTTGATAACCAGTAAAAGTGTTACATGGTTGCTGCCCGAATCAAAAAAAGTGTCTATACTTAGCCTTTTATTTTATTTATTTTACCTTTTATTTAACCAGGCAAGTCAGTTAAGAACATATTCTTATTTTCAATGACGGCCTGGGAACAGTGGGTTAACTGCCTGTTCAGGGGCAGAACGACAGATTTGTACATTGTCAGCCCGGGGGTTTGAACTCGCAACCTTCTGGTTACTAGTCCAACGCTCTAACCACTAGGCTACGCTGCCTCTTGACAACCAGTGCACTT